>NW_028274818.1:110281257-110436257 GCF_037043125.1 Eumetopias jubatus | reverse complement strand
GCGGCCTGAGCTCAGGGCTGGGCCGCGTGGGGACTCGGTTCCCTGCTGCTCAGCCCCTTCGCTGGGGAGCCGGTGTCCCCGCGGCCCCCGCCCCCGGCCCTCAGGACCCAGCCCCGCGCCTTGCCGGTTATTAGACAGCTCGCGGGACTGTCTGCGGGCCGCCTCTTTCCTGCTAATTATCACCTTATGAAAAGTGTTTCATTAAGGAACTCTGCTTTTGATTAATTATCGACAGAATGCTGACCAGAAAGAAATGAAATTAATCTCTGACCCCGTCTGGGTAACACTGGAAATTCATCACATATCCTTTTAATATTGAAACACAGCGCAGAATTTTAATAGAAAATATTGTTTTTCCAAACCTCCAGTCTTTATTAATGCCCCTGGGCAGGGAATGATATTGCAGTATAGCAGTCTTTGTTCATTTTAAATTTATTAAACATAATGCACTTCATTTTCAAACATTTTACTGTTTCTTTTTAATTTCACTCAGTGTAAGTACAGAATAAAACCTTTTTAAACATTTAAGATATTGAAAACCCATATATGAGTGTATAACGGGAACGCTCCGGCCATCAAATAAATTTAAGTAGAAGCAATTGTAATTTTAAGCTCCCAAGTATTATCCCCTTCAGACATTAAGGCAGTATCCGTAACCATCAAATGGAAGTGTGAGGAGGAGAGGCTGCTAGGCCCCCTGGCCCCGGGAGACCTCACCAGAGGGCCCGGCCTAGTGGAGCAGCCCAGCAGCTCCTCGGCTTGGTGGGGTGGGCACTATCTCTTCCGTTTCGTTGGTCCAAGAGAAATGATTCTTGGAGGCCAGGGTGCTTGTCTGAGAGGAGAGGTGGCCCCATCTACCCACTCTGTCCAGCCCATCAAGGGCCTACCCTTCCTCTTGAATGGACACGGAGCTTTCCCGGATTGGAAGGCAATTCCTTCCTTTGAGAGTCACGCTGGGCTCCCCCAACCCCAGCAGAGGTGCTTTCAGGCCTGTCCCACTGAGGTGGGCACCTGGCCAGTTCCCAAGCCTTGGGGTGGAGGCTCCCCTGAGATCACGCCCTCCGCCCCTCCTTCCGGGCCAGCAGCTGCCAGAGGAGCTGGGCCAGGCACCCTTCCTTATCCTCACCCCCCCCCCCCTGCATAACTCCCCCCTTCTTCCCCTTTCCCCAAGGAATCCAAGCTCGGAGTTTAATGAGTCGTGAAGTGTGAGAACTTCCTGAGACCCCAGCGGCCCTGATGCCAATTCCAGATGTGCGAGGTGGGAGGGGCTGCGGCTCCTGGCCAGTGAAGACCTAGCCACCCTGGTCGGACTGCACTGTCCTGCATCCAGGTTTCAGCCATCCGGGCCCTGAATTGGAAACAGGCAACTTCTCCACTGAGAAATTACTCTTTTTATTTCTTGTAGTGTTCCTGGTGCCCTATTTCACGGCACCGACAAACGGAATATTACTTTTAAAACACTATGAAATACCAGGTCCTGTCTTCAGTGCTATTTCGGGGGGATTCAATTTTCGCTGAATGGTGAGAAGCTCCAGCATTTCTTTTGGGGGCTGACTGGTGGCTCCATGGGAGGAAGGAGAAAATTCTCAGGGATTGTCTTGGCATTCTGGAGAGCTTTGTTGGTGTCTGGGTTCACCCACCTGCACTTACCGATATGCTCACACCCAGCAAACATGTCTTAACAGGGTCAGATACAATGCACAGCACGTTGTACCAGACCACTCCTGTGCATTAGCATTCTTTATTACTCGCCAGGCTCGTCTCTAAGCCTGGCCTAGGCGAGTGACTATTTACAAGGTTATCTATGATCCATGATTTATCTGCCTGCAGGTCTCTGTCGATCCCCCAGTGTCCCCCCCCACAGCACTCCTCTGTTCGGTACCCTGATCTCATGGAGAAATCACTCTGACCTGCTGGAAAAAAAGTTCCTCCCTTTCTGTGTTAGTGAATGTTCCATTTTGGCCAGACCTCATAGCAGACAACTTTGTTTCCCCGTGTTTGTGGTCAGGGCTGGGAGAGGCACTGGAAAAGCGGGCTTTTCTGGAAAAATTTCAGTGCTCAGTTTGAGTGGAGATGGCTGCCCCCTCTCACTTCTCATCGGGGCAGCAGACAAGTACAGGCCGCTGGGAACCAGGAGAGGACCT
This sequence comes from Eumetopias jubatus, assembly GCF_037043125.1. Lineage (NCBI taxonomy): Eukaryota > Metazoa > Chordata > Mammalia > Carnivora > Otariidae > Eumetopias > Eumetopias jubatus. The sequence goes on along the minus strand of NW_028274818.1, from coordinate 110,434,113 downwards.
TCTATCTGCTTGGGCCTGCCCCCTCCCTGCCCTCAGCAGGCTGCCCACCCCGGGGCCCTGTGAAGCCAGGCTGGAGGGGCCTTTCCCAGGTGCTGGGAGCAGCCAGCAGTGAGGTCTGGGGACCCAAAGTGAGCCTGGAGGGACGTCTGTAAGGTCAACAGCCTGGGGTACGTTAGGGTGTGTGTGGGGAGAGACCTTCCCCAAACCCCAAAATAAGAAAGAAGCTGGGGTATAATAAGTGGAAATAACATCAGAGTCCGGACTGACCCTCCCATTACAGTCTGTCTTCCAAGACCTTTGCCCTGCCAAGGCTACTCTCCCAGTCCTCTGGAAGAGGAGAAGCCAGGAGCGAGGACAGAAGGACCAGCCGGGCTGTCCCGTCACAAAACACAGAGGCACCTGAGCTACCTCTCATGTCCAGGGCATCCTGCTGGACCTGCTCAGCCTCTGCAGGCTCTGGGTTCAACTGCGGTGGAGGGTCTCCCAGTGTGGCCCCCCCCCCTCAGATTCTTGTGCTTTCAGGATCTAAGGCTGCCCTGCTTCTGGGCCAGAAAAGCCTCTCACCAGGTCTGGGCCCTGAGTCCTGGGCCCCTGCTGTGCAGAACGCACTGTCTCTGGAGTTAAGACTCTCTCTCAAAAAAAAAAAAAAAAAGATAAAGCGATTTAAAGATAATTAATTGCATTAAACTATTGACTAACTACCTCGCTCAATAGTAATTCATTTAGAGAATATTAAAATCGGAGGAACAATAATAAATTTGATGCCAATTCCCACGGGGAGGGAGATGGCCAGCAAATTGGATACTTTTCTTAATCTGGCGTAAATAATAACACGTCTGCTCCCCTTCTCTCTCAGGCCGATTCCCCTATCATTTTATTCCAGACTCTAAAGCTGGGTTTCATAATTGATATCAGTTTCTCAATGAGTGCTTTTTCATTTGTTCTTGTTATCCGTGATAATTGCAAAGTTCAGCCTCTCTTAGAGTTGAGATTCGGCTCTACCGTGGAGGCCTGCCTGGTTCCTCCAGTGCAGCTCAGGGGCAGGACTGGGAAGTGGGGGGCTCTGGCTGCCGCCACCCCCCAGGCACTGTTGTATTCCTTCCGGGGTAGATGCACACAGCCCCCCCCAGCCTGGGGCCCAGCTGCAGGGACCTGATCGTGGGGGCTGGAAAGTGCAGGGGCCTTCCTTGGGGTGTGACCATCCCCAGCCCAGCCATCCCTGAGAGGCACATTTGGTGGCAGACCCAGGGTTTAGAGCTGCGGCAACAATCCGTTTTTCAAACAAAAACGGTGAATCCCAAACGACATCTGGGAAAAAAATGCCACAGAGCCTGGAGGAGAATTTGGGAGCTGGAGAAAGAGAGGGACACTTGACTGAGGGACAGCTGGACCAGGGGTGGGGCGCGGCCGGGAGGCATGCTGGTTCCCAACCCACTTCCTCCCTCTCCGGGCCCTGGGCACAGGATGGTCGCAGACAGGCCGGCCCGGAGCCCTGGCAGCCAGTCCGGTTCTCGAGATGACTATTTGTTATTTATTCACTTATTTATTCATTTATAAAGTGTTTACTTAGCTCGGTGCAGATGTAACATCTCATTTACAGCGCGGCCTCGGGGCATAGAAACAATTGGCAACAAAAGAGTAACTCCGGAGAATTAGAGAAACACACACGCGCGCGCACACACGCACGCACACACACACCAACAACAGAGCTGGGTTGGGGGAGCGGGTAGGGCGCAGAGCGCGGGAGAGGGGCCGGGACCCGCCGTCGGACTCTGGGAGGCGACACCGTAGGAGTCGGGTGGGAGCTGCGCGGGTGCGCACTGACCCGGCTCAGCCGGCCGCGCTTAGGGCGCCTTTGGAGCGGGTCCGGGCCTGCCCGGGACCCCGAGGCGGCGGCGGCCAGAGCGGCCCCACGCAGGGCGCGCACCTCTGCTTCGCGGTGCCGACCCCTCCCAGCCGGCGCCCGCGAGCCCCCTTCCCGGGCCCAGCGGAGGGCACGCAGGCCTCCCCGCGGACCACCTCCTCCCGGACCCCATCGCGGCGGCCTGAGCCCCCTGCAGCCAGTCCTGGTGGCCGCGTGCATAGCCGCGCAGCGGGGAAACTGAGGCCCCGCGGCGCTGTGGCTCGGGCGCCCGGGAAGGTGCGGGGAGCGGAGGGCTCCGGCTAGGGCACGAGGGATGGAGGGGGCGATGGGGGGGCGCGCTGGCGGGACCCCGGGACCGCCCCTCCCCTGCGCCGCGTGCGGGGTCTCGGCAGTGGGTGTCAGCCGGCCGCGCGCAGAAGAGGCTGCAGGGGGTCCCCGCCCCCCGCGGGCGCCCAGGCGCGGACCGGAGGCAGCTGGGACTGTTTAACTGGGAGCCGGTTGCTTGGCAACCCGCGGCGGCTCATTACCGCGGCCACAGTGATTAACCAAAAAAGAAAAAAAAGAAAAAGAAAAAAAAGAAAGAAAGAAAAGAAAGGGAAAAAGGGAAAGAAAAAAGTAAGGAAGAAAAAACAGGGGAAAAGCTGGAATATGAAAGTAAAATGGATTATTTAATTAGCTAATTGACAATCAACTTCTTAATTATTGACTTAATTAAGAAAGCGCAGCCCCAACACTGCCCCCATCCAGCGTGCTGGTATGCTGGCAGGATTTCCAAAGGCGCCCTGCTCTTCCCCTCCACCTCTACCTCCAGCCCCTGGGAGGCAGCTCCTTCTCTTCTCTGCGGGGTCCCCGGCCCTCGGCTGCCCCAGGAGAGGGTGACTGAGAGAGATTCTCCTCCGAGAGCCAGGACAGGAGCACCAACCAGCCATGCGGGAACTTTCCCAGAAGGGCCCAGGGGTGCTTCTCCTTCTCCGACTTCCCTGGTTCAGGCGGTGTGTTGGGTGCCGGGCTGTGCTGGACACCCCTTCCGGTGGTCCTGACGCTCCAGGGCTGGGCAGGCAGGAGCCCTGGGGGGCACCACCTCAGGCGTATTCGGAAGAACCCGCCGGTCGGCTGCTCTCACTGTCTCCATTTTAAGGAGAGGAGAGTGAGGCTTCTCTCACACAGCGATTTTAGGGGCGGCCAAAAGTTCAGGGAGAGTGAGCAAAGGGAGAGGAGGTGCAGCTGGGGACAGGTGGGGGCGGTCATTTAGGGCTGCAGGTTGGACAAGGCAGGAGGGGGGCTGGGAGGGTCATGGTCTAAGCTGAATCTCAAAGACTGGCTGAAGGGCACGTAGTGGATGGTGTAATGTGTCACAGGCTCCTTCCACATGGGCGCCCTCTCCCTAACTGCGGGGACCCCCCCAGCTGAGGCCCTCCCTCAGCATTGCCCTGGCTGAGGGGGCCTGCCCCCCAAAGTTGGCTCCTTCACTGTGGATACAAAGGTCGGCCGTGGACCTCCATTTGGGACAGCTCTGAAGGACGGAGCCCTGGAGGCCCTGGAGGGTGCAGTTTAACGTCTCCCTCTGTCCAGGCCCCTCCCTCCCACTTTCCTCCCCCAGCAGCCTCCACTGCAGCACACACAGCTCCCTCTCTGACTTCCCTGATACCCTGCAGCCACTGCCCAGGCCAAGAGGCCCAGCAGACAGGGCTTGCTGATGAACTGGGAGGTGGAGAAGGACAGAGGTCCAGCAGGACATTCCATTGCTGGTCTTCCTGAGCTGGACAGTGGAGATGTGGGGGCTCTGTGCTGCCTCTCGGAACAGACATGGACCCCATCTGCCCCCTTGTTCCTCCTTCTCTGGGGCTCCATCTTTCTACTTTCCCTCCTTGCTCCTCTCTACTCTCTCCCTTAAAGGCCTGACCCCCAGCCAAGCCCTCTCTGGGACTCCTCCTGTTTTCTGAAAAGTCCAAAGCAGCCACTTTGCTGGCGGCTGGGGTCTTTTCTGAGGGGCTGGGGAGGAAAGGGAAGGCAGCCCCCACCCCAGGGGACACTGCTCTGGACCTCACCCCGTGTCCTCTGGGTGCTGAGTGTGGGTGACAGTGCAAGGGCCGCTGCTGGAGTTGGGGAGCCCCAGCTGGGACCCCCGGCACCACAGTCACTGAGACCCACAGACCCTGGCAGGGTTGAGGCGAGGCCTGAGGCAGGAGGGAGGACTTGGCCAGCCACCCTGCTCTGCTCTTCCTGCTTCCAGGGCTCCGTGAAGAGCAAGAGGCCAGAGGAAGCCATGGAAAAGCATGACTGAGTCTAAGGGTTTGTTGGGAACCCTTGCAGGTTTGCTTGAGGGATTGGGCACAGCTTCCTGAGCTAGAAGGGTTAGGGAGGGCAGACCCCCAACACTAGGGTCTCTTTCTGAGCCTTGGGAGGGTTCAAGAGACCTCAGTTTGCTCTCCTTGAGAGAGCAAGGAGCGTGGCTTGGTGTGTGTCCCAGGTGGGGCATGTCCCAGGAGCCCCGGGGCAGCGTTGTAATCCCTGCGTGGGGGAGGACCTGGACTGGGTTGTCTTCCTCTGTGAGCCAGTGTCACAGTCACCCAGAGCCCTTCGTCTTCATAGCTGTGAGCCTGAGGTCCTGTCTGCAAGACTATCTCAGCCAGCCTTGCAGAGACTGTCCCATCACAGATTTGGAATTTCAGGGATCCACCCCTCCCACCCGCCCAAGCTCAGGCGTTCCAACGACGTCCTGACCATCATCACACTCCAGGATGACACGGAGGCTTCTGGGCCCCAGCATCCTGTGAGAACTGGTCAGACCTGGGTGTTAAGATGTACCTGGGATTTGTTTTAATCAGGAACAATGAGACATGCAGACACAGAAAGGACTTGTCTTGAGGAAGTTTACACGGATTCCTGGATCCAGGAGATGAGGCCCACCGCGCAGGGCCCTGTGGGGACGCACCAGGAAGCCGAGGGAGCCAGGGAAAAAGCAAGGCCCCACCGGGCTTTTATGTGGTGTCTCGGAAGGAATGTGTGACGTCAGATCAGTAAATTTGAGTGAGTTTAGGACTGGCTAGTTTGAATAATTTTGGCAGGCTGGGGGGGGCATGGAGGTTGTCCCTATTTGTCTGGTAGCTGACCCCAGGTGATTAGCAGCAGGATGGTGCCTCCTGTCTCTTAAGAGCGTTCGGGGTGGGCTCTGGATTGGTTGGTTTGCATTTGAAAATGCATGGTCCTGGGGCAAGTTATTTACTCTCTGGGAGGAACAGTCTGTGCCCAGTCATAAGGCCGCAGATGCCAGAGCATCTGAGTACAGAAAGTAAGGGGCGCCTGGCTGGCTCAGTCGGTGAACACCGCTCTTGATCTCCAGGTCATGAGTTTGAGGCCCACATTGAGTGCAGCGATTACTTAAAAGAAATGAATAAATAAATACATAAATAAACAAAATTTTAAAAAAGAATAAAAAAGGAGTACAGAAAGTATGAAAACATGGTGGCACACCTGTCCCCCCCCGCTTTGTGGGGGAGGGAGGCCACAGGTTCAGACCCGTTACTACTCAGGGCCCAAACACAGGGATTGAGGAGGGTGCCGGCCCAGGGCCTGGGGGAGGGGCCGGGCTGGAGGGCAGAGCCTCTGTGGGACGCACTGTGGACGGTGGACCCGGGCCCAGAGAGTGCTCTTCTGCAGACCTGTCCAGCAGTGAGGTGCTCCCCAGCCCTTACCTGGGGGCCAGCGAGGAGCCCCGAGCTTTATCATCGCACTCAGGCTTGACCTGTCTTAGGTGGGCTCCATGCTGGCTCAGCGGGCTGGTGAGGGCAGCAGCCACTTGGGTCACTTTGCCCAGAGGGGAACTTGGGGCTGACATTGGGGTGTGTGGAGGCCGCCCGGGCACCTTTCTGGGCAACAGCCTGACAGGGCAGAGTGGGGCTGCGGTGGTGCGGTGTCTGTGCGGCAGCTGGGGGCCCCTCCTCTCCTCTGCAGGGAGCAGCCTCAGCTCCCCACTAGTCACCTGGGGGCCTCCATCCTCTCTTTCCCGACCCTGTCGGAGTCTGAGGGTTGAGTAGCAGCCACAAGAAGCCGGAAGGATGGTCAGGTCGATTTCCCGCCACCGGATTTTGCCTCCCTCTGCGCTGATTTCCGGGCTTGTGACTGGTGCTGGCTTCTAGAGCCTCTCTCAGAAGGCTGAGAGGGGGCTGAGCACAGGGCCAGCAGGGTCTCCGCAGCGTGGGAAGGCCCTGGGGCCTGAGCCCCCTGGGCATATGCACCTCTCTGATCCGTCCCAGGGTGGTGGTGAGGATTTAGGGGGATAACAGATGCAATGGTCTGAACTGTGTCCCTCCCCTCAAAATTCACACGTTGAAGCCCCAGCCCCCCCCCACACACCTCGCACCTCAGAATGTGACTGTATTTGGAGGCGGGGGTCTTTGAAGAGGGGATTAAAGTATGATGAGGTCGCTGAAGTGCTCTGCTGCAGCAGGACTGGGGTCCTCTAAGAAGAGATGAGGGTGCACACGTGCACAGAGGACCACCACAGGGGTGCAGGGGGCTGTCAGCAGGCCCAGGAGAGAGGCTCCGGAGAAACCAGCCCTGCCTGCACCTCCACCTCTGACTTCTGGTCTCCAGACCCGAGAGACCACCTATGTCTGTGGTCTCAGCCCCCTGCCTGGGAATTGGCTCTGGGCGCCCTCGCGGACTAACGCACCTTCCGTCACAGGGCAGGCACGGGCCTGGCGTGAAGGAGGTGCCTGCTGACTGGCCTGGGCTACTGGCAGTCTCACCTGGGCCCTGGGGTGACTTTGGGGGTGGGGGTTCTGACATCTCAGGCCTCAGTGTCCTCACTGGGGAAGTGGCTCCTGCTGGGCCTCTCCAAGGCTCGGGGACAAGTCTGTTCCGCCCAGGAGTCATGCTAAGGCCAGGAACAATGCTTCGCTCTCCCCCAGGCCTGTGGAGGGGGTCCCACATGTCCCTGCCTGGAAGTCAGGGCTGTCCCCCAGCTGAGCTCCGGCCTCCTCTGTCTCCCGGGCCTTTGGGCTGAGCCATCAGGAAGTGCACAGATGTCGCTATCGGGGGCATGCTTCTGTGTCTCGAGCCTTCCTTACAGGCAGAGAAGAAGTCTAGGCTGGCCGTGGTCTTGGCTTCTGTGGAGGGAGCTGGCCTGTGGGGTGGAGGGCTGTTCCCAGCTTTTAGCTGCAGATTTATGTAAATATGGATTATGGAATTTGGCCCCAATTCTCCCTTCTTTTTCCTCCTCCCCCACCCCAGAGCTGACTGGGCATTAGCACCCGTTGGTGGGTGGATTTCTGCAGCCTGTCAATGAGCAGCAGTTAATTCTCAGGCAAATGTCTACTTATCTCACTGTGCGGTGGGCTTAGGCATTTGCAAGGGACCGCCTTGCTCAGCCTGGAAGGGGGTGAAAGGGAAGGGAGGGGTGCAGCAGGCCACAGAGAAGGGGGGCTTTCCTGACCCTTGTGGTTTCTCTTGGCTTCAGGGTAAGAGTCACATGCAGCCCACCAGGAGCAGGGGAGAGAAGGGGTGCCCAGCAGGCAGGCCAACCTCTTCTGCCTTTGTGACTCAGGGGAGGGCCCTCCTCTCCTCTCCCCTCCTCTCCCCTCCTCTCCTCTCCTTTCCCTCTCTCTCTCTCTTTTTTTTAAAGTAAACTCTACCCCGGACATGGGGTTCGAACTCACGACCCCGAGACCAAGAGTCGCATGCTCCACAAACCGAGCTCTGAGGGAACAGACACTCACCTGCCCCACAGGGTGGCTTGGGATGAGGCTAGTGAGCCTGTCATCTGGAACCCAGCCGCCTGAAACCTAAGGGCAGGATTCTGTCCTCTACCACCTCTGGGTGAGAAAGACACAGGACAGCGGCATGCATTCGGCTAAAGCTCAAGCAGAGTCTGTACGGGCATGCTGAGCCCAGCCTCCTGCACACTCGCAGGCCCACGAGCAAGAAGCCGGCCCTGCTGGGAGACAGGCCCTGGTCCCTGCGAGAGTCCCAGAAGGAGGACCCGGGGAGGGAGTGGATCCCAGAGGCTTCCTCGGGGTTGCACAGAAGTGAGAGTGAATGTTGTCCACTGTAATAAGCAGCACGAGCAACACCATGTCGGGCCGAGACACCGGGTGTGCCAGTGGGCACGGAACACGGGTCCTGCGTGCTCGGCTTCTGGGGGTGGGCTGGCCCGGTTTTGCCCCGCACCAGTGGGGTCGTCCTGGTCTGCCACCCGGGAGGACCGAGCTTCCCTGGGTGCAGGTGACCACTGTACCCTTGTCTTCTATCTTCCCCATCAATCCCCTTCTCCCACTGGTTTCAGAGCCACAAGAACCACAGAATTAGTTCTAAAAAAATTACCCCTTCACTTCACTGCTAATCCCCTAACTCCCTTAATTAAGTCAATGGTAGCCTAAATTGTTCTAAACATCTTTTGGGGGATTATATATTTTAATCATCATTATCCAATGAATATTTGATTATACAGTCATCATATAATCAAGAGTAAAAATTATCCAAAAAAGGCATTTACTAACACTTTAAAGGCTGGGGTATTTGATAAAGAGTGCTGGAGGATTAGGTGCTGCCTGAGAGATGCCAGGGGCTGCCTGGTCAGGGACTCGAGTGGCTGCTCCATTCTGAAAAGTAAGACCATGATTTAAGGAAAAAGGAAACAGAAAACCAAGCTGTCCTGTCTTCTCCCCGTCGTTCCCTGCTCCTCGAGTCACTAGGTGTCTTATTGGGACAGCTGTGGTGGAAGTGATTTCTAGAAATATCACTAGGTTTGGGGTTGGCACAGAGTCGTTAGGGAGCCCCTGAGTTGGCTGATGAGATCTGGAGCCCGTGAGGTCTTCTGGCCTGTGTGCTGGGGTCTGATCCCAGCTTCCTGCTGGGAGGCCGGAACTGTCCACTCTGGCCCACCCCATGCCCTGCGAAGCTTGGCGACTCCTAGTGGCTCTCAGTTAACCCAGTAGTTGGGGGGACAGACAGCAGCAGCTGAGAGTAAGGAGTCTGGGTCCAGCCCTGCCACTCGCCTGCTGTGTGACCTAAGGCAAAGTGCCTAACCTCCCTGTGCCTGGGATTCCGAATGTGTGAAATGGAGGTGAGGCGAGGACCCAGTAGGCTTGTGGGGAGCTCTAAGTGAGGGAATGCTGCGAAGGGCTAACACAGCACCTGGCCCTTGGTTAGCACTCTGTGAAGTATGAGCTGCTACAAAGAGCTTAAAGGGGACACAGAGCTGCCCAGTCCCCCAGATAATCTAGAAGCCACTTGGGTGCAACTTCGCGGGCCATTCTGGGGTGTCTCTCCTGTCAGTCTGCCTTCCTCAGGGTCAGAGGAGCCCATGTGGGACTGGAAGAGGCCTTCTGGGCCGCTGAGTCTGGCCTTCTCTGTTTAAAGAAGGGGAAACTGAGGCCCAGAGAGGAATGGGGAGTGGAAGCTCAAGGTCTACTGTTTTCTTTCACGGTGTACCCTTCCCTGCTTCCAGAAAACTTGGTTCCTACCCTGGGGGCTGTTCTCTGCGTGATATCGCAGAGGGGGTAGGACAGGGGAGTGACCAGGCATGTGTCGCCTCTGTCCCCGGACCTGTGTGGGGTGGGGACGGGAGACAAGGCGGGCAGAACCTCTGGGTGGCTGGAGGTGCTCGGCTCCAGGTGTCTGGTGGAGAAAACCATGGCCCCCCTCCCCCTCCAATCCACGGACTCACCTGTCTGTGTGCATTATAGCACATCTGGAAAGGGCAAATGTGCAATAGTAAAGCAGAAAGAAAAACACCTCTAACTTTTCCAAGTCACCGATTGGACTTAGTATAAAATCTCTCGGTGGCTTGCGGGTCACCACAGAATGAAGACCGGGCACTCGGGCCCCTTACACCTTGTCCTCTGGGGCCCTTCCTCCCCTTCCACGGCATCCGGCCACATGAAGTCACACCACTCCTGCTGCGTTTCCCCCTCTCCCTGCCTTTCCTGGCAAACTCCTACTCATCCTCAAAGGCCTCCCTCAAGTGCCCTCTCCTCTGGGAAGCCCTTCTGGATTGCCTCAGGCAGGCCCACTGGCTTCGCTGTCAGTTCTTATCTCTATGATAGCACCTGTCTCAGGGCTTCCTGCGGGCCAGCATCCCGCCAGTGAGGTTGCCTCCCGACACACCCACCTTATGGGTGAGGACACTGAGGTCCAGGGAGGGGCATCGACTTGCGCAGGTCATCCGGCGTTGTGCTGCAGGGGCTGAAACCCGGCCCTCCTGCTGCCCCAACCTGGACACTTTCCCTCGTGTCCTGAGTCCTGACACAGGCGTCTGCAGGCCTGCCACTCAGGATGACAGCATCCGGTCCCTCCCGCTGGGCTGGGTCCCCTGTTTTCCTGCCCAGCCCCCATCCCTGGGCGCCTGCGTTCTCCCTCTGCTCTTCCCAGGACTGGGCGGAGCTGCCGCCACCCCGCCGCGCCTCCGGTGGCCCCTGGGCCAGGCGAGTGATGGTGAGACCGTGCTGTGAGTCCCCCTCTATTGACGTCTGCTGAAATCGTTGGAGACAAAGTTCCTGCACAGACATTACAGCCACTTTTCAGAGTGAAACATCTGTCATTTAGCGCTATGACGCTACGGGGACGGCACTTAGAACAATCTTGTTGCACTTAATTTATTTTCTTCCGAATGCTGCCGAGGAGGGTGAGTTCCTAGGTGCTCTGTATGGACAAATTTGACTCCTGCTGGGTGAGGATGCCCCCGTCCCACACAGGGGACCCGCCCAGGGGCTCGCATCAGCCGATTGATTTATTCCTTCTCAGACCTGCCAGGAGCCCTCGGTGGGAACGCTGGTGGACCACCTTCCCTCCCTCCCCCAGCCCCGGCCGGGGTCGGAGGAGACTGCACGCTGGTCTGAGCTGGGATCTTCCCATGGGGAGCAGCGGACCGAGGGCTTGCCCATCCCCCAGCCAGCCGGGCTCTCCTCACCTACATCTCATCCCTGCCCCCCAGCACCGGGGCCGGAGACCCCACGCTGGTCCTCTGGGACCCCTCGTCCCTCCTCCAGGATGAGAAACCTGCGGAGTGAGCTCCTGCCCAGGTGTTTCTCCTCCACCAGGGGCCAAAAGTGAGTCCCACCCTCAGGGTTGATCCTTTTCGGGCCTCCTGTCCTGGCCCTGTCCCACCCCAGAGGAGGTAGCAGAGACTCAGAGAGGGTCAGACATTTGCTGGGAGACACACAGCGGGGTAGTGGCAGAGCTGGGTTTTGAAGATGCCTTCCCCACTCTGCCTTCCCAGGAGGGCTGACAGCAGGGAACAGAGGCTGGAAGAGGCCATATGAGGGCAGATTAGGGCTGGACAGGGCTGCAGGGCAGGGCGGTCCCTGAGCCAGACATCAGGGCCAAAAACAGCCCCTCACCATCATCCGTCTCACCTCTGACATGGGGCAATAGTACTCCTCTGAAATAACAAGGCCCTGCCCTGCTGGCTGCCCTGGGGAACAGCCGTGGGGGACAGCACTGGGAGACAGCCGTGCGAAACAGCTGTGGGGGACAGCGCTGGGGGCCAGTGCTGGGGGCCAGTCATGGGGGACAGCACTGAGGGACAGCCATGGGGGACAGCCATGGGGGCCAGTGCTGGGAGACAGTCATGGGGGCCAGCCGTGGGGGAGAGCCGTGGGGGACAGTGCTGGGGGCCAGCCGTGGGGGACAGCTGTGGGGGACAGTGCTGGGGGCCAGCCGTGGGGGACAGCTGTGGGGGCCAGTGGTGGGGGCCAGCCATAGGGGCCAGCCCTGGGGACCCCTGTGTGGGGACAGATGTGGCAGAGACAAAGAAAGGGAGAAAGACGACCTTCCCCTGCTCCGCCCTGCCCTGCTGCCCCTGCCTCACAGCCCGGCTACTTGGTCCCAGCCCACCTGCCTGAGCCCCTGAGGAGCATTTCTGGGGTGTCTTCCCTCTCCACCTCCAGCTCTGGTAAGGCTGAGACCACGTGGGAATCCTCTGACACGTGTCTCCATTTTAGGGGTGAGGAACCTGAGACTCGGGGAGTCTGGGGTGTGCTGCAGACCGCTGCCTCAGCTCACGAGAGCCATGTCGCCGTCGGGAACCTCACGTGGCTGGCTGGAAACGGGCCCCAGTAGGAGTATTTACACCACAGAAATCGGCGTCATGCTACAGGTGCTCCCTGCAGAGAGCTCTGTGTCACACACTGCCCAGCACAGCGCCACCCAGGCAGATGGTGACCTCAGTGAGTGCCCGCACCGCACACCTACTGAGCCCCGGCGCCTCCCAGGGGCTCTCTGCCGCAATCTCCCGTAGTCTTCCCAGCAGGCCTGCGAGGTCGATGGTCACAGGGGAGCAGGGACGCTGCTGGAGCGTGACCTGTGCCCCGGCTGGCGCGTGCCACTCCTGAGGGCCGCCGCGTCCACGTGACCCTGTGCGGGAAGTGTTGGCACCCCAGACCGCAGTGTGGAAACAGGCTCAAAGCAGCCACGGGACTTACCTAAGACCAGAGACCACGGGTCCTGGAGCAGCGGTGGGGTGGGTGGCTGCCGGGGGCCCTGGGGTGGGAGAAGTGGTGTGGGGTGAGGACACAGGGACTCAGGAGCTCAGGATGGCCCAGGGTGGTGCAAGGAAACCTCTGTCCCCATCCTGGCGTTGTCACCGCCTTCTCATGTGATCTGAGTCCCCCACCTGCTCCGAGCCTCAGTTTCCCCATCCTGTGTCTCCTCTCAGGATCTGCCCCCCCCATGCTATGGAAACCTCTCCTGCCCCTACTCCCAGACTGCACTGGACCAGCCTGGGAGCGTTCCTATGGCCCAGACCCCAGATGCCCCTCAGGCCTAGGGCCTGCCAGAGGGCAAGGCAGGGCCTTGGGCAGGAGACAGCGGTGTGGAATGGAGCTTGGGGGTGGGGGGCTGGCCAGGGGAGCCACACCAGCTGGGATGGGGGAGGAGCCCAGCTGTGCGTCCTGCTAAAGGCTTCTGGGACCACCTGGCCCCCCCTGGGTGCACCCACAGCCACCTCTGCAGGTTCCGTCTTGGCATTTCCTTTCTGTGAGTTCCTTCTGGGCAGGCAAGAGCTGAAGCAGGGGGGTTACATCCCGGGTGGCACCCAGCAGGTGCCTCGCACCCACCCGGTGCTCAGCGAATGTTTGTTGCTTCAAATTGGATGGGAGTCTTTAGATGTGGGGTTAGGGGGCAGGAGGTGCTCATGGAGGCCTGTCAGGCTCAGCTTGAAGGAGCCAGGGCTGGGGTGCCTGCTGGACACTGAGCCTGGGTGCTTCTGAGTGGGGCAGGCTGGGTGCTGGGCAGGAGCACCAGGTCCTCCAGGGCAGACAGGGCTTCCCCCGAAACCCGCGCATGCTGAGTGTTCAGTCTGTGCCTGCCCACAGGCGGGTGGGTGACAGAGGTGAGGCGGGAGGAGCCACGCAGGCAAGTCCTCCTCCCGGCTGCCTAGGTTTGGTTCGAACGTTGGTTTCAGCCTGGCTGAGGCAGCCCAGGGCCCAGGCACCTCCTAAGCATCATCTCCCATCAAACGGCATGAATAATTTAGTCTCTAATTAAAAGTGAGGTCAAGCCATGAAAAATGGCTGGATGTCCGGTGGCACCAAGATGCATTAAATTGCCGGCAGATCTGAGAGGCAGGCGGGCAGGAGGCTTCGGTACGCCTCGGCTCACCGTGGAGGCAGCAGGGTCCACCCTGGGGAGAGGGTCTCTAAATGAGGGCGAGGCTTCTGGGCAGACCCAGAGACACCCCTCTTCCTGCCACCATTGCTACCTGAGGGGCTCCCTCCCTCCAGCCGCCACCACCCCGCGTTCCCCAAACACACCAGCTCCATCCTGCTGTGGGTCTGTGTGTGTGTTCTTTCTGGAACATTCTTCCCCCGATACCTGCTTGGCTTGCTTCCTCGCTTCATTCAGGCCTGTGCTCAGATGTCCCCTGGCCTTTGTCCCACAGCCCTCTTGTCCCACTCCCTGCCCGGGCTCAGGCAGCACTTCTCACTGCTCGGCGTTCTATATATCGAGTTGTGTGTCTCTCCAACTAGAGTATCAGGGCAGGGCCTTCGCCTGGGTCCCCCCTGTCCCCAGCACCAAGGACAGCACCCGGCACGCAGTGGGCGCAGGGGAGGCTGAGCACCAGAGGGGTGTCTCCCCAGCCCAGAGCCCCCCTGGGGACAGGAGCTGGCAGGAGCTGAGCTGCTGGCTTGCTCTGCTGAGTTCTCTCCCTCTGTCCTCCTCGTAGGTGGAGACCCAGCAGGCAGGCCCTGTGGTCCCTCACCCTGAAAGCCTCATCCGACGCGGGGCGCTGTCCCCTCTGCCGCAGGGAGAGGCGTCCTTTGCTGCCTGGATGCAGGCTGGCCACAGGAGAGCCCCACCCCTGCCCCATAGACACCCACCTTCCTGATGGGTCAGGGCTGAGGGGACGGCCGACAGCTTAGCGGCCCTGCCCAGGAGACAGCCAACTAGGGGCCAGGGCCGAGGGGCAGGTGCTGTGAGGGTGAGGCTGGATCCCCGATGCCCCTTCCTGCCTTGAGAGGACAGTACTCCAGTAGTAGCAGGTCCCTACCAGGTGCTGCTTGGACCAGGGTCGCACAAGGAAGCAGGTCCAGAGCTGGACAGAGGAGAGGCTCCGTGCCCATGTTGCCACCAGACCCTGCCCCGGAGGGCTCCCCAGCAGCACTGTGAGTCCTCACGAAGGGGAGCCTCGAGTTACAAAGCAGTCCCTAGGCCTGTGTGGTGGCACCAGGATCATTCCCACTTTCCAGAGGGAAAAACTGAGGCGCAGGGAGGTAGATGACCTTGCCCAAAGCCCCCAGTTGGTCAGTGGCTAGGAGCTGCCCACTGTGCCCTTCTCTGTAGCATGGGGTCTGAGACCACCCAGCTCCCATTGGCCCCCACCCACCCCTGCTGAGGTTCTGAGAAGTGAGGTCAGAGTCCAGGGCCAGGGTCGCAGTTGGGACAGATGCTTGCTTGGGGGCCAGAGGCCAGCGGTTTTATCCCTTCGCAGGGGGCTAAGTGAAAGTCCCACCTGGGGCACCGACTGGCACCCAGGGCCCCTGCCCCAGCTCCTGCTGCCTGTGCTGCCCCAGCCGCCCTCCGGCCAGCCGGCCCTGGCCCCCCGGGTGGATCCTGGTTTGCATTTTCCCAGTGGAATCACTGAGGGGCGGTGCCGGGGAGGGAGGGGCCCCGTTGGCCCTTGGGTAGCAGATTAAAGATGGATATTTTGTTTGTTACAATCAAGACCTCTGATTTCAGTTTTATAAATTTTTAAAATATTAATTATATTTTGGAAAGTGTTCCGAGGTGAATGTATTAGCCGCGGCTGCCTGCTTGGATGGCGGCTCTGCGGCTTGGCCCGGATTAGAGCAGAGGAGGAGGTGGGGCATTTAATCCACCTTGTTAAGTTATTAAATTTTCTTTATTTACACACGCACCCACTTTCATTAGCATTGTAACAGGTGCTCATTAACAATTTATCATTTGGGAGGCAAGCGAGACAACAGGGAGAGAGACATTGCTACAAAGTTTACTCTTAATTACAAGGAAGCTTTGAGGACAAAACAAGGCTGCACCCCTTCCCGCCTCCGTGCCCCCCAAGCCTCCTCCCACCAGGTTCCAGGGCCCAGAGGCTTCCAGAAGCCCACTGTCTGCTGGCTCTGGTCAACCCCGGGCTCTCAGAGGAGCGCCGGCGGTGCGGGAGCGTGGTCTGTGCCCTGGGGCGGGAGCTGGACCCCTGGGCTGGGGCCTCCTGAACCCTGAGGGGTGGAAGGCACATGGGCACAGAGCCAGTGGCCCAGGACCCCCTTCCCAGACTGGGTGACTGGGGCAATGACTTCACCTCTAGAAGCCTCCTTGGCCTCCTCTCTAGAGTACGTGGTGGTGCAGTTGTTTGCGGGACTACCTGGGATGGTGTTTAAAGGCCTGCCTGGCAGGGACGGGGTGGGAGGGGCCCGGAGAGAGCCCCCAGGGGAGCCATGGGCTGGAGGAGGGGCTCGGCCGTCCAGCAGAGCTGGGAAGTGGTGGCCTGTCAGTGGGACTAGAAGGTCTTGTCTTTCCACGCCCCTGAGGGGGTCCAGGGACACTGTGCTCATGAGCAAGGAAGGGGTGACCAGGCCTCAGCATGGCGTGGGGCCCCGAGGGGGGTTATGGCCTATGGTGCCCCTCACGGGTGGTCCTGCTTTCCAGAATTCCTCCTCAGGACCTCCCCAGTGGGCATGCCATCAGCAGGCTGCTTTGGGGGCCCTCCGTGTCTGGTTGTCACAATCTCTTAGTGCCCTGAAAGCAGAAACCTATGCCCTCCTCCTGTATGCCCGAGCTCCTGCTGCCCTGGGCCCTACCGGGTGTCGGGGTGCTGGGTGAGGGGCGTCTGAAGGTCCCTCATTAGAGGGGACACAGAGGGCTGGAGAGAAGAGACTGCGTGGAGAGCATGTTGTCAGCCCCGTAGGGCGCCAGGACTGGGCATGGATGCACAGGCTGGGGGCTCCAGCATTCTGCCAGGCAGTGGGTGCTGGACACAGGAGGAGGTGGGTGCAAGCAGGGGGCCCGCCTCCTCCTGGGAGGCCAGTCCCAGCTCGACTCCAGCAGGAGCCATTTGCCCTGGGGTCTAGGCCTTGGCACATCATACCTGCCTTTCCCTGTTCCCTCTGGGACCCCAGGGGCTGGCACGAGGGAGCCGATGACCAGTGTGGCGCAGCCTGACCCTGGTCCACCTCCTTCACCCAGAGAGGCAGGTGGAGATGAGCCGTTGGGCCTCCTCCCACACCTGCAGCCAGGTGAGCTGACCAGGTGAGCGGGGGCCTCTGGCCGTGTGCCATGGTCAACACGCACCTCGCTGCTCTTCCACAGAGCGGCCCTCATACCAGGGCGGGAGCGGGGCCTCTCCAGCCGCCTAGATAATCGTCTGCCTCACACTGCTCCTTTAAAACATATTTCCAGGGTGTTTTTCACGGATAGGGCTTTTAATATTCATCTCAGCACTGACAATTTTTCCTGCCTTGTTACGGAGAACCGGTGTCGGTTTTTCATTGTATCTTTGGACAGTCGGTTTATTCGGAGCCACTTAAATGCTCAAAAGTGATTCTCTTTTATAATTTGAGAAGTTTCATGGGCTGAACATCAAAGTGATGGCTGGGACTGCCCTTCCCTGCTCCTTCCCTCCACCCGCCCTGACAGACCCCACCTGCCAGCACTATTATTAGTGACGCAGGCCACTCCAGCCTCGCTGAACCCCAGGCCTTCGGGGGCAGGCGCACCATGCTGTCGGGTTTGTCCCAGTGTGGGGAGAGGACACTGAGGACTGGGGTGGGGGGGCTCTCAGCTTAGAGGCTCAGGCCTACCCTGGGTCCTGTACCATCTCCAGCCCCCAAGGCCCATTGAGGGCCTCAGTTTTCCCATCTGTAAAACAGGTGTCTTGGCTCAGAGCAGGGCCATAAGCTCATGTACCCACCGGGGTCAGGCAAACCTCACAGATGGGTGTGTCAGCCAAAAAGAGCGCCGTCCATTTCACTGATGGAGCACCTACTGCGTGCTAGGCACTGTTCTAGGGGCTGGCATGCCACGGCACACACAGGCCGTTCCCTTGGCGGCAGAGAAAACAGCAGGGTCTGGGGGATAGGAGGGGGGTGTGGGGGATGGAGAGCCATTCCGAAGGGTGCAGCTGACCTTGGAGGCCCTTTGCGTCCTTCTGGGAGGACACCTACGCTCACTCAGCAAGTCAGGGCTGGGCTCACCACAGGGACATCCTGGGTTCCCTTCTGGGTCCCCAGGGGCTGGCACTCTGGTCACCTCCTCTCAGGCTGGACTGCGCTTGGGGCGAGGGGGCCGGGTTTCATCAGGCAGAGGCCAGGGCTCAGGTTTGCCAGAGGTTTGGGCTTTTTAAGAGAAACCAGAAGTCTAGATCAGCTGATAAAATCTCTTGATTTTCCAATGTTGGCAACTATTTCTAAAAAGGTTAAAAAAAGATATCGCATCGACCAAATACCTGTTGGCCAGATTCGTCCTATAGGCTCGGCTTGCACCCTCTGGTCTCCATAAGAAACCGCGGGCCTCTCCTCTCCACCACGGCCACGCCGTCTTTCAGACACCATTAGCCACGGATCTGTTTGGCGGGAGTGTGCCTGCCACAGCTGTGTGTCCGGTCAGCCGCCCTCACTGTGCCCCCCAGCCCCCTGCACTCGCCAGGCCCGTGGCCCCTCTCATGCACACGCGGTCTGTCTGCACCCCTACCTCTCCCTGCCACCAACACGGGTGTGATTTTATAATGTTTGCACTTTCAACTACAACAAGATAAATGGGCACAATTATCTGGTTCCCAGACTGGGAACATGTGGTCTGGCATATGTGGGGCCAACCTAAGCAGAAATCCAAATGCGCCTCCCCAGACAGCGCCCCGTGCCCGCCCGCCCGAGTTTCACTCCGGAATGGTGCCACCCGTCCCCACACAGACAGCTGGTGGATCATCAGATGGCATTACAATATTTTTACTTATAATAGAGAAAGTAATAAAAATACACATTTGAGTAGCATATTGCTGTTCTAAAGGGGCTGGGAAACCTGGAGAGAATGGAGTTTTGCTACTGATCTAGAGCCGGCACCGTGCCTGGCATGGGGCTGTGGCCGGGGGTTCAGCCTCCTGGCGTGCGGGCACGTGGGACCGATGCCACCGCCACGCAGAGTGGCATCTAACCGGCAGGTTTGGGTTGCGGGTATAGGTGACTTTCTAGTCCTCGGTACGTCTGACCTCATTTCCCCACGTGTGAGGGGGGATGGCCCACTTCCTCATCTTTAGGGGTGACCCGTGGAACGTAAGCCTTGGGAGGCCAGAGACCTCTTGGAGACCCAGGTGAGAGCTGGGCACCTCGGGCCTGCATTTGTGGATGACCTCAGGGCACCCTCGATGCCCCTGACTGAGAATGCCTGGGTCACACACAAGCACCAAGAAACTCTAAGACTCGACCCCACGAGCCATGCTGCTGCCAGCTTGTCCCCTTCCTGGGCATGAGCAGACCGAAGCTTCCACGGGAGGGGCCTGCCTGAGGCCCCGCGAAGAGCTGGGGCATGGCCAGGCCTCTTGCCTTCTCGAGTCTCAGAACCCCAGACCCCACGGCTGGTCGTCCACGCCGTGTGCTGTGGAGGGGCTTTGAGGAGGCACCTTTGCTGCCGTCTTTTCTGGGTCAACTTTGGGGATGGTCTGAGGATTTGGGTAAACCTCCCAGGTTGACCGAATTCTCAGATTGCTCTCCCTGGTGGAAGGCAGGAGAAACCGTGAGGCCAGGTGCCCGGTCCTGGCCCTGCCCCACCCTGCCTGCCCAGCCCCTTTGGTGCCTGCCCCTGGGACGTTAGGGGACATTATGCCCCCTGTCCTGCTGGTCTGGGGCACGGGAGTGAGAAGAGCACTCTTGATGACACCACGTGGTTCGAGGTGCTGTAGGCAGAGAGGTGCTACGTGGAAGATGAAATAGGGCGAGTGGCAGCCCTGCTTCAGCCAGGGCATCAGAAAGGACCTGCGGGAGGTGGTGACATGTTTGTGGGCGGTGACTTGCGGAGGTCTGGGGAGGGGCCTTCTGGGCAGAGGGACA
Organism: Eumetopias jubatus; assembly: GCF_037043125.1. Classification (NCBI taxonomy): domain Eukaryota; kingdom Metazoa; phylum Chordata; class Mammalia; order Carnivora; family Otariidae; genus Eumetopias; species Eumetopias jubatus. The sequence goes on along the minus strand of NW_028274818.1, from coordinate 110,414,748 downwards.
GCAAGTGCAAGGGCCCTGGGTTGGAACGGCTGGGCCGCACGTGCGGCTGGAGTGCAGGGAGGAGGTGACAGTGGGGGTGTGGTAGAGGGGTGTGGCACACTAGGGGGGATTGGGGCTCTCCTTCTAGGGCCCATGGAAAGCTGCTGGCCCGTGGCCCAAGGGCCACCACTGGGCCCTCCCAGCACTCGTAAGGTGCGTCGGCTCCTCTTGAGGCCCTTGTGGATGGTCACTGTGGCCTTGCGTGGGAGAGCCCGAGTGTGTGGCATTTCCTGGGGGTTGGCCCGGGACCAGGGCACCCTGTTGTTCTCCTCCACCTGGACACCATCCCGAGAAAGCCCCCTGTCACGTGGGTCCTGCCAGGGAGCTCCTCTGTTCTAACCCCCCTGTCCCTCCCTGGAGTCCTGCATCTGCAGGTCCCTGAGCTGGGCGGGCATGGTGGGCGGGCAGGTGGGGCTGCCCTCGGCCTTGCCCCCTGGCTCTGCCACCTCAGGCATGAGTGTCCACGTCACCCCCATCACCTCCCCCCATCATGACGACAACCAGTAACACCATCCCTTCTATCACTCTGTGATGCCCCCGCCCCCGCCCCCGCACCGTGACAGGCCACACCTGACCCACAGCTCCACCACAGGTCACAGCTGGGCCTGGGCCTGGGCTTGGGCTTCCGGTGACCTGAGGGCTCTCCAGAAAATGGCTGCGCCCCTCTGCACCGCTTGAAGGAGGGAGCTTCCGGCTGGGAAGGGTGGGGGGGCATCCCCATGACCCGGGAGCCCGGGTGCTCACCTGTGTGAACATTTACTCCTTTGACAAATGCTCCTGCCATGGGGTCCTCAATCCCTCCATCCCTCCCCCCCGCTTCTGCTCCAGTTCAGCCCCAACAGAGCTCAGCACCCCCAGCCTGCTCCCTTTATGTCCCCCTCTGCCCACCTTCCCTCCCTGCCACCCGCCCCTTGTCTCTCAGGACCCTCCCTGCTTTCTTGCTGTCCCCACCATCTGTTCTCCATGCACGGCACATGGAGGGGACTTCTGGAAACGCGGATCTGGCCGTCAGACCCCACTGGAGCTCCTGTCCTCCTTCTCCATGCTGCTCAGCCCCAGCACTGGGTCCTGCCCACCATTTGGTCCCCATGCTCCCTGCGGCAGCATGCGGGATGGGCACCTTGGCCCGCCAGTTCGGTCTTGGTTCCTCCTGGAAGCTCCCGCCTCTCCCTTCCCCCTGGTCAACTCACCTGGTGCAAGGGAGTCAGAGACCGCTCTTCTCTTCCGCACAAGTGTCCCTCATGGCCCTTCCCACCTGTGATGTGGGGCCTTGCAGGTGCTGCTAAAGGGCAGGGACCGGGCCTCACCCCTCCTTTGTGGAAGAAATGGATAAGGCAATCTTGTGAACCAGCCTCGGTCAGGGAGGCTTTCCTGCCCCGGAGGGTCCAGTGCCGCTGAGGTGGGCAGGAGGAAGTGGGTACGGGAATTGGGAGAAGGCAGGAGCCAGCCCCGTGCCACAGGCCTGAGCTGCAGCTCTAAAGCCAGGGCAGAGCTTCAGTTATGTGGGATGTTTCCGTGTCTGCCAGGAGATGTGATTTGGGTGATTTTCTACCTGAGTGGCCTTAAGAGGTCTGCAGTGGCCCAAGACAGAGCGCAGGGCAGGGGAGGGCACGGGACAGCGCAGGGGGAGGTAAGAGCCGAGAGGCTTCCTGCCCACCCCTGGAGCCACACGCACCCCTGCTGACGGCCTTCCTCCCAGCATCCCCCTGATTTGCAGCAGAGAGCCGATGTGCAGGGGAGCAGCGGGCTAGGCTTCCATGGCCAAGACCACAGGGTGATGAGGAGCTCACTCTCCTCCTCTGCACACCTTGGCTGCTTCCTGGGCACTCTTCTCCACAGCGAAGAGAGGGTGGGTGCTGGGGATGGGGCAGCTGAAGCAGTCGTGGTCTGGGGGTGACCGGGAGACTGGCAGCAGTGGGAGGGGCCTATCTCAGGCGCAGGCTTGCCCTCTTGGGTGTGGGGTGGGTAGCAGGCAGCAGAGGATGCAAGGGGAGGGAGACAGAGGGTTCCCGCACAGTAAGTGCTATGCTGAAGGCCAGGTGTGGGGCCGGAGCACCTCCGGCGGCTGGGGTCAGGGAGGGGCCCAGAAGCCGGGGCTCTGGTGGCAGGTCTCAGAGAAGACAGCCCGGCCGCCGCAGGGCCCTCAGAAACACACCTGGTTTATGGAGGGGCGCCTGGGGCTGGGACAGGGACTGTCGGTGCCCGGGCCTCTCCCCGTCCCTCCTGCCTCCAGAGGGCCTCCTGCGGGTGCCGTCCACTCCTGGTGGCTCTGAGCCCCAGGACCCAGGCCTGGTCAGCTGGGGTCCCCTCCTGGCTGCCCGCCAGGGACACGGGGGAGGTGGCAGAGCCGCCTGACTGTGTGGATGGGAGGTGATTCTCAAGGTGAAATTTCTAGTTCAGTTGAGTCACTTTTGTTCAAGGCAGCGCACAAAATGTCATCCCCGCCCTGTTCCGCGTGCGATACACTGCTCTCCCGTCGCATTTAAATTTACTCCACTTTCCCTCCCTGACACCTGTTTAAATCAATATCTTCCTCTCCGGGTCGCGGGGAGAATGTGCCCGGCTCTCCACACAGCGCTTCTCAAATCCACTAAAATCAACACAATAATTGAAATATTTTCAAGCTGATTACACCGCAGCCCGAGGCTAGCCTGGTTGCTAAGGGTGAGCTCCGCGGTTGCTAGGGGGAGTAAATCATCTTGCATTATTTGATTTTTGTTATAGATATGAAACCGCTACTCCCGCGATTAAATGTCTCTCAGCCTAACACCTATGGGACCTGGGGAGAGAGAGGAGAAAGGCGCCAACCTTGACCCTGTCAAATAAATATCTCTAACTTTTCCTGTCCTCAGGCGTCCTGGCCAAACCTGTCTGTGGGTTTTTTTTTTTTTCCTTCCCTTAACCTGACTTTAGACAACAAAGCTTTGGGGACCGTGACATGAAGAGAGGGAGAACGTGCGCTCTGTTTGCCGGCCACGCGGCCTCGCCCTCAACCCTCCTGCCCAGGTGCAGGCAGGCGGGCCGGCCTGGCGGCCCCGAGGGAGGGACAAGCACCTCCCCACCCCCCACCCCCCTCGCTGGGCAGGGGTGTGAGAACCCGTCTCCACCGAGACCCCGGCCCAGTGAGCTGCCAAGCCCCAGGGCCTCCGGCTGGATGGGCGCGTAGTTCCTACTGTGGAAGCTGGCGGGGGGGGGGGGGCGCGTCTCACCCACTCCCGACGGCCTCCAGCCCACCTTCCACACCCCTCCAACCCCTGCCCGGCTGTCAGTTAGGGGCCCTGGGCCACAGGGCTGCACCCCGTCCCCAGCCTGACCCAGCCAGCACCCTCGGAGAGGTTGGGGTCCGGGGCCGGCCGAGGCCGCGCCTGCTGAGCTGTAAGTACCTCTGCACTGAGCCGGCTGTCTGACGGCAGGTGGGCGGTGAGGCTGCCCTGCGGGGACCCAGCCAGCTGTTCCCATGAATGAATCTGAGTAAATTAACAAACAGCACGCAAACCTGTCAACTGATTCATTCTTGATGACTCTAAGTACTGGGCGGGCTGGCCGGGGCCTCACCCCTGCCCCAGCGTCCTGGGACCGAGCCTCCCCTTTGGGGCCAGATTTGGCTCCCAAAGCACTGCCCTCGCTGGGGTTGTCCCTGTGCTAGAAACTTCCCTGGCTCCCAGCTCCACGGGCCAGTGCAGGTGGCGGGACTCGGCTTTGAGGCCCCCCCAGACCGGTCTCTGCCCCCACTGCTGCCCTCCCTAGCACCCCAGACACCCCGGGGCCACCTTAGCCCTGCTCCCTGCCCCGAGCACCCGGCTCTTTGGGGCTCAGTCCCGACCCCTTCTTTTTTGGAAGTCTTTTCTGTCTCCCATGAACTGCCCGCCTCACGATGCTTTTGCGCGTCCATTGTGCAGCACTCTACAGTTTGTCCCGGGAGGTGGCCAGTATGGTCAGGTCACCCCGCTGGACATGGACACCTCCTGGACAGGGTGCCCGGGAGGGAGCAGGGCACAAACCCGCAGTGCTCACTGCTCGCCCCTGCAAGCCCTGTCTGGTCCCCAGATGCCCCTTCTCTAGCCCCCGGACCCCCATGATGGATCTCTTTGCCCCCATGGGAGGTCAGGTGGTGGGAAAGGCTGGTGCAGGCACTGTGGCGAGGGGGTGGCCCGCGCAGGGTCTGTGCGGACTGGGCAGTGGGTGACCTTAAAACCATGCCCTGTGGAAACCCAGCCCAGCCAGGCTGGTGTGGGGCTGAGGGTGGACCCCCTTCTGGAGGGCCCGTTACTTGCCAACATGTCACTTTCTCAACTGTCCTTGAAGAACCAGGTGTCGGGCTGCCCCCAACTTACAGACAAGGACGCCGAGATTCAGAGGTTCAGCCCCCCATCTGAGGGGCCCTAGGCCAGGAACGGGGGCCGAGGTTAGGGAGGCGGGTGCTGTGGGTGGGCTTGTCAGCATCATAGCTATAGAATCGGCAGATGTGCCCCAGAGTCCAGACCCTGACCCTCAGCCTTGGGTGGGGCCAGCATGTTTATTTTTTATTTAATTTAATTTTTTAGAGAGAGCACTCGCAAGCAGGGGCAGGGGCAGAGGGAGAGGGCGAATCTTAAGCAGGCTCATGCCCAGTGCGGAGCCCGTCATGGGGCTCCATCTCACGACCCTGAGATCATGACCTGAGCTGAAATCGAGTTGGATGCTTCACTGACCAAGCCACCCAGGTGCCCCAGCGTATTTTAGAATGAGTGAAGCGTGTTCTAGAATGTCAGAGGCCTGGGGGCAAGACAGTGCTGCTGGGAAGATGTGGAGGCCTAGCGGAGGCCCAGGTCTGGCGGCCACAGCCCCTCACCCACCCACTTCAGGCCACGCTCGGGGGTGCCCGCCCCTGCCTCGCTCAGAGCCAGCAGGGCCCAAGTGGCCATATCCTGCCCATTCTGCAGACGGGCAGTCAAGGCAGAAGGTGTGGAGCTGGAATTTGAATCCAGGCCATGTGGCCCCCGCATCTGGCTCTTCTGTCTATTCCTCTGGCCTCACGTCCTCTCCGAAAGAGGCACGTGAAGCAGCCAGCGTGTGTGAGCAGGAAGGAGGGAGGGCTGGGGGCACTTTGTGCCGGCACACAGTAGGTGCTCTGTAAACAGTGCTGGTTACTCTGGGGTTCCGGTAAGTCCCCAGGCAGGTGTGGACTGGAGTGTCCCCCCCGAGGCCCTCTGCCCAAGGCCCTCATACCCCTCATCATGCTGTGCGGAGTCCTCTGCCTGGGGTGCCCTTCCCCCAACCCACCCCTGAACTCCTACACGTGCCTCAAGGCCTGTTCTACTGCCGCCACGCTTGGAAAGCCCTTCCCACTGTCCTAGGCTCCCACAGCCCCCAGGACATGCCCCTGTGATGGCAGGCCCGATGGTCAGGGGTCTGTCCTGCCCATAGGTCTGGTGCTCCTGAGGGCAGGGGCGCATCTGATTCACTGTGTGTCCCCAGCATGGCCCAGCCCAGAACCAGGCACAGAGTTGGCTCTGGTGAATCCTTGCCAGGAGCACCCAGAAGCGGGGAGAGGCCCTCTCTGGTTCGTTTGGTTCAGGCTTGGACCCATGAGGACCTCTCTGTCACCTGGTCTGGGTGGGGGTGGGCTGGCCCATGGCCTGGATGGCCCTTGGGCAGGTTTTTCTCCGCTGCAGCTGAGGCTCAGGTGGCCAGGCCGTGTTGAGGGCATCAGCTGGAGGGTCCCTTAGCCCTAGGAGTCCCCAGGCCAAATGGAGCATCAGTGGGGAACTCTGGTCTCCGCAGAGACTAGCCACAAACGTCCAGGGGGGAGCTTTTCATGACCTGGCACTGGGTGCAGCTCAGAAGGAGCTGCAAGGGTGTTGGGACAGGGCTGGAGGGAGTGTCTCAACAGGGGTGAGAGAGGCCCCAGGGCTGAGATCTCAGGGGGCCTTGTCTCCTGGAGACCAGCACAGGGCTCTGGGACTGAGACACAGTGTGTGGCCCGCAGTGGGCATGCTGGGGCAGGTGGGGGCTATGGGAAGCCCCATAAGGGGCTCGGGGCTCATCTGGGGGCAGCTGGGGAGACCCAGAGGTCTTGACCTCTTCCCCCAACCCTTAGGGCAGTTTAGAGCCCAGAGGATTCGCCTCGCCCAGAGGCCCAGAACCCTCCGGCAACCCCAGCTCTGGCCTCGGGCAATGGGCTTCCAGCACCGAGCACAGAAAGTCCCATGTCCCATCCCCCTAGGGAGCCTGGGGAAGGCTCCAGAGCCCCTCCTGTTTGCTGGGAGGCCACCTCCTGCCCCGCCAGGCTGCCGGGACCCTCCTCGGCCATTGAGCGACGCCATCTGCCACCAGAGCCGCGAGTCTCCGGGCAGAAGCCGCGGCGACAAGCTCGAGATGTGCCGGTGCAGTTATCGGCAGAAGCAACATCTGCCCGCCCGGCCGCCAACAATAGTAGGCCATTTAGTCTGTCCCCTCCTCCCTTTAGCTGCAGACAACAGCTCCCAGTATTATATTTTCCCACTCAATTAGCACCATCATCCTGCTGAAAGAGAGGCCAATTTACCTATAATGACATCATTGTTAGGGAAGTGGTGGTGGGGCTGTCACCAGGCTGTGGAGACAGGTCCGTCTCTCTCCACTAACCCTGACAGGGACGGGACGGGGAGCCAGGCGGGAAGGCAAGGGGCGCCCAGGCGGCCTATCGGCGGCCACCCCGTCACCTCCGACCACAGACATTGTTTCCGACAGTTCTCAGGAGCAGTGTGGCGGAAAATTGAGTCCAGATTCATTAGGTTTTTCAGTGTGCCGCTCAAGTCAGTTAAATTGATACATTTCCTAACGAAATTGAAGTGCTTTGTGCTGCCAGCAGAAAGCCGGGTGACCGGCCTCGGCCCGCTGAGCAGCAGAACGAGCTGACGGATCCATTAGGCCGCTCCCAGTGCCGGCCCCCTCTCCCTCCATTCCTGGCCCACGCTGTAAATCTCCGCCAATTTCGGGCCTAATCATCATTATAAACCCTTCCTCTGCCCGCTCCCTCGCCCGCCCGTCTGCACCTCTCTCGCAAAACAGCCCACGGCGCGCTAATCGGCTGGCCTTGCAGGGTCAGCATCCCCACCGGCGCGGCGGGGCCTGAGGGCCGGGGACCCCAAGGCGGAGGGGCACCGAGGAGGGGGCTCCGGGCTCCAGGAGGGGAACGTGCGCCCATTCGGCAGATGGGGCTGCGATGCAGACGCAGAGCGTCAGAGCTGAGAGGGACCCTGGAGATCCGGTTTCCCACCTGACTCTTGTTACCTTTTACATTGAGGTCCCTGCAGAAAGTCCCCAAATGGAGAGTCGTTTACATGTGTGCTCACCCACAGAGCCCCCAGACCAGGGCCAGGAGGTCCCAGTGCCCCAGCAGGCCCCTGCTCCTCTGCTCCCTGCACCTCGGGGTGCTCCTGAACATCCCACGCATTGTACAGAGTGTTCCGTTTGTGTCTGGATGTTTCCGCTGCATCCGCACTGCTGCGTCCGCCAGAACCAGGCCCTTTGCACGGCTGTATACTATTCCGCTGGTGCTGGACCTGCCCCGCCATTGTTTCTGGCTCGGGCTGTCGCCCATGCAAAGAAATAGCCACCGTGGGTCCAGAGCGATGCACGTGGGGTGGAGGGAAAGGTAGGGTTTCAGAGCCACTGTCAGCCGTCACAGTACTCCTAGGTTCTGGCAGCAATCAATGACGGACGTTAGAACCAGCGGGTGATGTTGGGTGAGAAGCGTGGTTTTACATAGTCGGGGACCGGGGAGCACTCGGGGGGCGCACGGGGAGAGCAGCCTCACAGCGGTACAGCTGCAGGCACCACGAGAGCCTCGCCCAAGCTGGGCCAGACTCCGCGTGCCCCGAGGCGCCGCTCCGATCCGAGCATGGGGCGTCACCCTGGGATGTTCCTTCCAAAAACACACACCCACGGTGTGATCGTGAGGACACATCAGCCACACCACGTGGAGGGACGGTTCCTGCAAAATGGCAGGCCTGCCACCTTCACAAGTGGCCGAGCTGTGACGGTCAAGGGGAGACCCAGGCGGTGACGTGTCCTGGCAGCCAGATGCAGCCCGTGACCCTGTGTAACCGGGCCCTTGGCTGTGAAGGATACCCTTGAGACAAGGAACCTTCTGGTCAAAGGCTATCTGGGGTTTCTTGTGGGACTCTTGCAATTTCCCTCTCAGTTTGACATTCTTCCAAAGTAAAAAGTTAAAACTAAAAAGCTGCAGCAAACATTATGCTCAGTGAAAGATTCAGACACGAAAGGCCACGTGTTCCATGATTCTGTTTGTACGGAACGTCCAGAGCCGGCAAAGGCACAGAGGCAGGAAGCAGACTGGGGGTGGGGGTGGGGGCAGGGAGAGGGGGAGCAGCGGCCAGCAGGCCCCGGTTCTCCTTTCGGGGAGATGAAAATGTTTTGGAACTGGATGGTGGGGCTGGATGCACAACACTCCTGACTGTACTAAGTGCCACCGAACTGTTCACTTTAAAGTGGTGGATCTCTGCGTTACATGGATTAAGATCAGAAGCTACAGCGCAGTAAGGATGCAGGCCCGATCCTGCCGCTTCCAGTTGAAAGTCTTCGGGACGTCCAGGGCTGGACAGTCCCGCTGACCCCCCTCCTCCCACATCTTACTCACACCCACCCGCCAGCCTCTTGAGGACGCGAAGCCGTTCGTGCCCCCAGGCCTTTGCACATGCTGTGCTCAGCATCCCCAGCACTTCCAACCCCGTCAGATCTCAGCTTCAGTTCTTTTCCTTCGCCGAGGCCTCTCCGACTCCCTAGTTTGCTTTGGCGTGTAGCCCTTGTTCAGTCTTTGGACTGCGTCATGCTTGCGTGGGACCCCAGACAGCAGAGGTGCTCCACAGATGTTAGCGAAGTGAGAGATGATGACAGCCGGGAGCAGAGGAAATGGTGGGTGGAAGAGCAGGGCTCGCACCCAAGCCTGGTTCTGCCCCTGCCCCTGGGAGAAGTCACCGGTGGGGATGGGAGGGGCACTAGGCCAGCAGGGTGTCCCTGACGCCTGAGGCCTGGGCTGCAGGTCCCAGGGCCATGGGCCTGCAGGCTGATGAGGCTGTCTCCTGGGCACTGAGCCAGACCAAGGGCCGGAGAGTGACCCGAGCAGCTGGCCCGGCCAGGTGCTGCGGCCCTGGGTGGGGAATGGGCGACACTTGGTGCCCAGACCGCCCCTCTGTGCCTGCCCTGCTCCTCGGAGCCTCCAGCCTCAGCCTGCTGACACGGCCTGGGATCCCCCAGAAGATGGAGAAGGGCAGGGTGGTGGGGCGCCCCTCCTGACACTCACATGAGTCAGAAAGCAGAAAGCCCGCTGAGTGACGTCAGACGGGGGTGTCCAGGGGACAGTGTAGAGCTGCCTGCCCGGCGGCCACTGGCCACCTGTGGTTATACACTCCAGACGTGGCCAGTGCGCAGGAAGCATAAACTTAGTACGAGTGAGAGCCTAAGTGATTTTATTAATATTTTTCTGTCGATGACGCAGTTGGGATTATTGTATTTTTGGTGCATTAAGTTAAATTAACCTCACTGGTCTTCTTACTTTTTGTCATGGCTACTACGAAGTTAACGATCACTCCTGTGGATGCCTGTGTTTCCTTTTGGAGGATGCCGATCTGGGAGGTGTGGACGCAGACTCAGAGGTACGAGGTTGGATCCTGGCTTCACTCCCACTTCAGAGCAGCCTCCAACTGGACTAAAGTTGGCTTTTGTTTGTGCGTTTGTCTAAACTGAGGTAACGTCCATGTGACAGAAGAGTCACCATTCCAACCATTTCAGAGTGTGGATTCGGGGGGATTTAGTACCCTCACAAAGGCGTACAAGCAGCACCTGTGTCTGGCTCCAGTGTATCCTCACCCCCAGCCCCGAGCACCCACCGTCCCCCTCCTGCCCCCGTGAACCGCCAGTTCCGGCCGTGGCTCATGGTCTTCCATGGTGGGCTTTCTCGGTGTGACGTTCCCACGGCTTGTCCGGGCTGCATGGGGCGCCGGTGCTGAGTAATATTGCACCGTGTGGGCAGCCAGTTCCTCACCTGTCCATCACGGATGTCCAGGCCGCAGCCACCAAATTTTGGCTATTGTTGACAGAACTGCTGTGAACATCATGTGGGTTTTTGGATTTTTTTTTTTAATTTTTTTGGGGGGAAGGGGCAGAGGGAGAGAGGATCCCAAGCTGACTCCCCGCTGAGCGCAGACACAGACGCAGGGCTCCATCTCACTACCCTGAGATCACGACCTGAGCCGAAATCGAGAATGGGTCGCTGAATGGACTGAGCCACCCAGGAGCCCCTCATGGGGGGTTTTGTTTGAATACCTCTCTTCAATTATTGGACTACAATTTTAAACATAAAAAAAATATAATAATGAGAAAGAAAGCCAGGGTTCGGCCTCCAGCTCCTCACTTACTTGAGACCTCAACTGGCCACCTGTCCCCCGCCTGTGCGCCCTCCTAGGGGCTGCCTTGGGCTGAGGGACATCAGGATGTATGGGTGGGGGTCCCTGGGTCACGTCACAAAGGGCTTCTCTGCCCGTGGGGGACTTGGGTCTTATCCTGAATGCAGCGGGGGGCCAGGGCTCCATGAAGGGTTGGGGGCCTCTCAGGGCAGCCTGGGCCCCGAGACCCCAGGCCTGGGGAATCTGGGATGTCCTCAGGACCAGCTGCAGCGTGGGGAGTGGGCTGGAAGCCCCGGGGCTCCTTCTCTGGGCCTGGAGCAGCAGAAACCCCAAGAAGCCTCTTGTTGGAGGGTGACATGTCATCCTCAGCCCAGCCTCGATGGTGCAGGGCTTGGAGAGGGTTGTCCGGGGCTTGGCCTTGGAGCTCAGAGCTGCAGGTGCAGCCTGGAGGCTACTGGCGGTGGGGTGGGAGCAGAGGCTCAGCCGCCCTCTGATCTGATCTCCACACCTGATGTCTGTGGGGGATCCTCGAGCAGGCTGCTAGCCGTGTGGTTCTGTACGGTGTGGCAAGGTTGGGCATAGCCCTGTCCCCCTGCCCGCTCAGAGGGGCATCCCTTCCTCAGGGCTGCCCTCCACTGAGCAGGGAGCTGCCCCTGGGCAGAGGGTCCCTGGGCTGAGGTGCAGGGCCTGGGGCGAGGCCCCTCCTTGATCCAGGCCTCTGTGTCTGTGGTCGTGGAAGGACCATGGCTGGAAAGGGTCCTGGGGCAGCCCAGGCTCCCTGCGAGCAGAGAACCAACCAGGCCCTCCTCTGACGAGCAAGAAAGCTGTGGGTCTGGCCATGTGTCTCCCAGGCCCCAAGCTAGCTTTGGGGAGAGGGCTTCAGATGCCACCCAGACTCTGTCCCCCACCCAGGAGCCTCTTCCCTCTCTGGGGCATTGGACCCCCTAACAGGCCCCCACCCCACCACTAGCGGCCTCCAGGCTGCCCAAAGGAGTTGCACCAGCAGCTCGAGCTCCCGGGGGGCTCTCATAGGACAGCGGGGTCATGGCTGTAGTTCTGTGGGGTCAGGGAGTGACCTGGTCAGCTCTGCTCCGGGGTCCCTGCTGGAGAGATGCTGAAGGTCTGACCTGGGGCATGCGGGGTGTGGATGTGTTCCGGGGGGCGGTTTTCTCAGCAGTGGCACTGGCAAGCCTGACCCAAAGGGGCCATTGGACCATATAGCATTCCCCCCCCGGCCCCCACACTTGGGTGGACACTTGTTTACACGCTGCCAAGAGGCCAAGATGGAAATTTATGGTGTCGAGGAAAGGCCCTCTTGCCCAGGGTTGTGGCCCATCGAGGGAAGTGCAGAAGCTCTTAACAAATCGATGAGCAGCATTGACTCAATAAAGCAGAAGCGCCAGCCGCTCCGCCCCCCCCCCCCCCCCGCCGCCCCCAGGGCCGCTCAGGCTTCTGGGCGGGGGGTCTCGCCAGCAGTCTCCAGGGGAAGCTGGGGTTCGGTCTCTGCAGCAGCTCAGGGGTGGGGTCTTCCTGGCCCCCTCTGGAAAGGGACGGGGTGTCTGGGCTGGATGGGGGGCATTGTTGGCAGGCCAGGCTGTGGTTTGTGGCTCACATCTCTCCTGGCAGCTGGGGGGGCTCTGGCGTTACCCCCTTCCCGTCTCCCACCCCCAATTCCACCCCACGTCCCGCACCCCTGAGTCTCTCCCCAGATCCCTCTGTGATCCTAGCTGGCTGACTTGCTTCCCCAGGGCCAGACCCCTTCCCAGTTCTCAGCACCCCCAGGAGAGGTTCTGTCACACCTGTGGGACTCCTGGGTGGGGGGGGCGGGGGAGTCCTACCCTGGGCCTGGCGCTGTCCCGTATCGAGTACAGCGGACGCAGCAGTGAACAGGAAGAACAGGGTCCCGACCCCGTGGGGAGGCACGCACAAGGGGATTCGGTGTGTGGTGGAGGAGATGTGCAGGGAGGTAGGGGCACATGATGGGGACATTCTTGGGAGGTGACACTGAGCAGAGAAAGAGAGAACATCTGGGGGGGTCCCTGCATGAGGGAAGGACGGGCTGGGTGTTCTCAGGGTCAGGGAGGGGCCGGAGTGGAGTGGGGGTCGAGGGGGAGGGGGGGAGGCAGAGACTGACAGAGACACAGAGAGGACAGACAGGGGCAGGGGTGGTGGTGCTGACCACCTACGGAGGGAGGGTGGGGGGCCTCTGGTTTCCCACGGCCGAGGGGAGATGGTGCTGTCTGGGAGAAACGCCTCGTGAGCCTTATTCGGGTGGTTAATGTTCTAGCGGCCGCGTTAAAAAACGTGAAAGGAAACAGGTAGCATTAATTTCAGTGCTATATCCTATTAAACTCAGGACATCAGACCTGCTTTCGCTTCAACACATCATCAACACGGAGCACGGGCAAGGCCTCCTGCATCCTTTCCGTTTGGGCCTGTGACGCACGCAGGCGCAGCCAGGCGCCCCTCCTCAGGGCGTCCCCCAACAATGCCGCGGTGTGGAGCGGACACACGGGACATCCCTTCAGCCTTTCCACTGAGACTTGCAATGCGACGTTCAGTACAACTGGAAGTCCACTCCCAGCTGGCCACGTGTGGCAGGGGCAGTGGGGCTAGAGCACGGCTGGGGCGCGTCAGCCGCCTCTCAGATCACGGGGGAGGCCCTGGGTGCTGCCAAGGGCACGTCGTGGAGGAGGGGGGGCCGGCCACCGAGTCCCAGCCTGCTGGGAGGAGCGGCCGCAGACAGCGGGTGAGGGGAGCCGCAGGCTGGCGGGGCCTGCACCCGTGCTGCGGGCAGCCGAGGCGGTCTGAGCGAGGCCCTCCCGTGCCCTGCCCGCTGGGCCACTGGGGGGTGGGGGCCAGGGGGCGAGGGAGCCAGGCCGGCTGGGCAGCGGCCAGCCTTGTGACCCAGCCTCAGTTTCCTTGTCTGCCTAATGGGCATGAAGACACGTTGGACATCTGTGACAAGCCAGGGGACAAACTGTAGAGGGCTGTGCATGTGTGGGGGGCGGAGCAGTGGGTCTGTCCAGAATGAGGCCGGCCCCATCCCCTTCCCTCACTGGTGGCAGAGCGTGGTGGGCTGCCTGCCCAGCCGGCCTCGGGGGACACCACGTGGCTGGGACATGGCACTCAGACTCTGCTTCCCATCTGGTGTGACTTGTCTCTCGCCGGACGCCCCCACCTCCTGTGGTTCCCCCCCCCTGCACGAGGAGCGGCCTGCACAATGTCCGAGCAACGTACACTTGACTCCGCCAGGCACATGGGGGATTCTGTGAGGCACTCGGGGCCGCTGGGCCGCCCAGGTGCGGGATGGCCCATGGCCCCACTTGGACATCCGGGCCTCCAGAGGAACCAGGTGGGGGGGGGGGTCTCTGTGTATGTGCCACGCCCCACCCCAGTGGGCAGGGTCCCCAGAGTGCCCGGGGCAGCTTCCTTCCCACAGTGCTGACCTCCTCTGCTGAGCGAAGGCCATACTGTCCAGACAGAAAGGCTCCTCTGGAACACGGGCAGGTCTGTGCAGGGCTCTCCTGGGGGCCTCGTAGGACAGCGGGGTCCACGGGCTATTGACATGGTGGCCACCCTGAGTTCTCATGGCTCCCTTCACCCCGAGGACCCTGAAAGAGGCTCTCTCCAGGGTGAAGCCATCTGACTCCCAGCAGGGGCTGGGGAGGGGGTCTCCTGCCAACAGAAAGATGGGACCAAGCCCCTGCCATCCGCAGCCCAAGCCTCACCCCCTTCCTTGGCAGGCAGAGGCCCAAGCACAGAGCTGCGAGGGAAGGGCTCAGGGTCCCAGCGTGTTGGAGGCTCCTCTTCTCAGCACCAAGTGTCCTCCGGGCGCTGACAGGAGTCCCTTCCATCCTCAGTCAACCTGTGAAATAGGACATCTCATCCCCCGTTTGACAGATGAGGAAATTGAGGCCCCAAGCCCAGGCCCCTCTCCAGGCCCTCCCTGTGTTCCTCCCTTTCTAGCAACCCCTCCACCCCGTGCCCTGTCAGCCTCCTGGGGGCCTGCAGCCCCCCGCCCGCCAGGCTCTCAACAAGAAGCCTGGGTGCCTAGAAACCGGAGAAGCCAGACAGCTTGTCCGCTGGTTGCCCTGGAGATGCCAAGGGAAGCCTGCATCCTTGTCCCCCTGCCAGGGCCATGCCGGGTCCCTCTATACCCACATCCAGCCAGTTGTGGCTCCGGCAAGCAAATAGGGTGATTGTGGTGCCGGCTCCTGGACCACGGGTCCCGCGTGCACGGCCCCAACACCCGGGTGTCCTTCCCATGTGCAAGGAGCGGGGCACGCAGGGCCCTCCCTAGCCTCTGCGGGCCTGACCTGAGGCAAGGCCCTCCTGTCCCTGCAGGCTCGGACATTCAGCAGGATGCCCCACACCCACCTGGGGCAGAGGTGGCGGAGCAGGGGCTCTTCTCTCGTGCGCCAGAGCAGAACCCACCGGCTCCGGTCCAAACCTGAGTCCTGGAGAGCCGAGGGCAGGAGGGAGCCCCCAGCAGCTCCCAGCTCTTTGGCAGAAGCCGGGTGCACCCAAGGATGGCGTCCTGGCCAGGTTGGCTGCGTGCCCCAACTCCTAAAGACACTCACTCTGGAGAGTGACCAGGAGCGGAGCGAGGCCCAGGACACGGCTCCATTAGGGTCCCGTCTCCATCTAATGAGTCCTAATATTGCCCTAATTCTCCCTAATGCTACGCGGTCCTCCGCGCGGGGTCGTCAGGCCCTGCCTGGCCTGCCTCTGCGGGCTCCTTCCACCCTCCAAACGCAGAAATGACTTTCCCTATCAAAGTGTGCAATAAAAGCTGCGAGGCCCATTTCTTTTTTCTATTTTGAATTCTGTTAACTGACAATTTAACCTAAAATCCTCTGTATTTCCAGCTTGTACAGCTGTAAATAGAGACTGACAGTTTATTTTCACGTCCCTGCTTGAGGGGGGCGGCGGGGGGGAACCCATTTGAAATAAATACTTGCGGGTCCCTGACAGACTCCAGACGGGCCGTCGACGCTGGCTGGCAATCTCTGGGACCTGTCACACTCTGTGATCCGTCTTTTTACAAACACAAACGCTGCTGATTTCTTATCAAATGTAAAACCAGCCCGGCTCTTTCTTAAATGGTTACCACGAGCATGAAATTGACATTGTGAATCACATGTGACACTGGCTTGTCTGCGCTGTAATTGATCGGTGCTTAGGAGCAGGCGCGGGGCTGCCCCGAGCCCCCGCCCGCGGCCGCGCCCCGGCCCCCAGCCCCAGCAGTCCTTGTCAATGGGAGAAGAGACGGGGAAAACGCTGGGTCCGTGCATGGTGTGGCTCCCCCCTCCGCGATCCTCCGAGGTGTCAATTCCAATTTCCACGGCTTCATCATTACGCACATCAAACGGCTGTAATTGGCTGCTACAGAAATTTATCCTCCAAAAGGAGAGAGGGGGGCAGCCGAGGAGGGAGCCACGGAGGACGGGGAACGGTGGCGGTAATGAGATTTTGGAAGCCGCAGTGCCACCCCTGAGGTTGGCAGGCAAGGAGAGCAGAGGTTGGTGCGCGTGGGAACGCGCTCGCGCTGGCTAACAAAATGCCGTTTGCAAGCAAGTCTGGCAGGGTGCGGGTGTCACAGAACCACGGCAAACACACAGCCCCGGTCCAGGAACAGCCGCCGCCTTTCACTGCCATGTCGTCACGGTTACCGCGGGCCGTACCGGCAGGCCTCCTCCCCCCACCGGACCGTTTGCACAGCTGGAGGTGCCTGTCCCCATCACACCAGCCAGACACGTGGGCCGTGACTGCTGTTGGGCAGGCAGGGAAACTGAGGCCAGGAGGAAGCTTGTGGGGGTTGTCCAGGGTGCCCTCCTTCAGGACGTGGCCCCCACACATCCCTGGAGCCCCCTTTGCCCAGCGTCACTGCCGGCCACAGCGCCTCTGCATCGGGCCCGGCCTCCCCCCACACACACCGGGGGGCTGCCCACCCCTTTGTCCGGCGGGGACGGCCTGCCCTCCGGCTGGCCATGAAATCCGAATTGGTTTTTCAGGCCATGGATTTTCCCTGGGCCACCTGGGGAGTGAGGAAGTCTGTGAAGACAGAGCAGAGGCCCCATGGTGCCCCCCACCGCCCCTCCAGGCTTTGTCCTGCGGGGCTGGCTGCTCGGGGCGAGGCCAACCCCTTGTCACCTGTCCCGGCCCCTGGGGCCCCAGCCGGCCCCGGGCTCAGCCTCTGACCCAGGTTGGCCGTGCGCCGGCCCCAGGGGCCTGCAATTCCCACCTCTGAGTGACGCCCACACTTACCTCCTCTGGGCCCACGCACGGTCCAGCGGCCCCCTGGGCGAGCGTATTTATGTCTCTGTTTTTCCATTTGGATTTTGTGACTGATGAAACAATGATGCTGAGTTACACACGCAGCGATCATGCCTCGCGGCAGGCGAGCGGCAGCCTTCCCGGGCCAGGGCTACACAGCCGGCCGCCAGCAGCTGGGGAAGCCGGGCAACTCGCCAGGGCCTCCAGGCAGCCGACACACGGCAGGAAGCCCTTCCCAGTTCCCGGATGGGGAGACTGAGACCACGGAGCAAACGTTCCCTCCACGGCACCACGCAGCCTCCAGAGGCTGCCCGAGCGTCTCCGGAAATACACCTTGTCGAGCAAGGGCCGGAAGCTTCTTGGGCCTCCTGAACAGGATAGCCACGATCCTCCTAGAGGCCTGGCTTATTTTTCCCTCACGGTGTTACTCTTTTTGCCTTGGCCCATAGGAAGCTCAGACTCCAATCACAGCCTGTTTTACCCATGGTGTGCACTTCTCAACGCTGCCCTGACCTCCAGCTTCTCTCCGTATTCACTCCATTGAGCGTCATGTCTCTCTTACTGACTGTTTCAGATCTTTCAGGGAATGACGGGACTGAAGTGTGGTGCGGGCCAGAGCCTTCCTGGGGGGCTGGTGTCGGGGAACGTCACTGGGGCAGGTATCCACCTCTTCCTCCCTCTTCCCACTCTCTGTGTGTGGGGTCTGTCCAGGGGGCTGGCGCCCAAGGTGCTTTGACAGGCAGGACACGCAGGGTTGCTGATGATGGGCAGTGAGCCACCCTGGCCGCCCGCAGAGAGGCCTCGGTAGGATCTGCACGGTGACTGGGTCCAGAGCCAGCAAAGACATTTCATTTCCTCTGCCATTTCTGATGGAGAACGGCTTCCTGGGGCCCTGTGTCAAGGAGTCTGTGGCCCTGTCTGAGAAAGGGTAATGGAGTCGATCAGCACTGTCTGCAGCCGAAGGTGGCTTATTATCTGCCACTGGGGGCTGTTGGGGCCCAGGCATCCCCGAAGCTGGGCCCGCTGGCCACCCACCTCTCCGGACGCCGTTCTTCCCTTTACGCATTTGGAGAACGGTCCTTGGGCATTGCCTGGGCACCAGCAAGGCACGGGAGGCCTGCCCGCCTGCACAGCCCAGCGGGGGACACAGGGGACACCTGGGGTGGCTGGACCCGGGGCCCTCTGGCTTTCTTGATCCAGGTCTTGAAAGATGGACGGACAGCTGGGGCCACCTGTGAGCCTTAGCTGCAGCCTGTGTCTGGGGCACACGAGGGCAGTGCGGGCTCTGGGGGGGACCCCTGGGAAGTCTACGGGGAAGAACCGCAGCATGGGGTCGGGCGGGTGGGGAAGGGTGAGCTGTGGCAAATGAAGGGACTGCTCCGGGCCTCAGGTATGAACCCTGGGGACACCCAAGGTCCCCACCTGCCTCCTTCCCTCCTGGAGAGCCATGTGGAGGCTGCATGGCAGCTCCTGGCCTCAGGGTCCACAGGAAGGGGCGGGCTGCTCGGCTGCTGCGGTCCCGGCCCCGGGAGTGCCTCCCCGCAGGTTGCTCCTTGCTGGGGCAGCCTGGACAGGTGGCCGTGTGTGTCCTTACCTTACCCGGGGTTCTTCGAACCACAGAAGCCCCACGACAAGATTCTCACGTTCAGGCAGAGAGCAGACGATGTAAGCGCGGTGCTGACCCATGAACCTGGACTGGGAGAGCCTTCCCTGTCCCCTCAGCTTGATGACAGAAGGGAGGCCGCGGCCAGCCCAAATCTGGGCAGAGAGGCTCCTGGGTCTTAACCTCTTCCCAAAGAGTCCCCACCCATCCCTCGAGACTGGGAATGGCTGGGGTGAGGTGTTGGCCTCAGCAAAGCTGGCCTGAAGATGGTCTGATCCTTCCTCCCCTGGAGCAGACGGAAGCCTGGAGAGGGGCAGAACCTGCCCATGGCCGCACAGCCAGACCTGGCTGGAAGCCTCCCGCTAGCCCGTAGGAGCTACCCTCTGGAGGTGCTGGTCCTGGGCGGCCAGGCTCCTCTGGGCCCGTCTCCCCTCTTCCTGCCCCACCCTCACCAGCATGGCCGAGACCACACAGCTGGGGCGGCAGGCCCCGCAGAAGTGTGTCCTCCAGCCTGTCCCTCCCCTCCAAGGCCGTGGAAACAGTCACAGGGAGTCAGGGTCAGGCATGGACCAAACCCAGCCTCCTGGCTCCCTCCCTGCTCTTTCTGCTGTTCCTTCTCTTGCTGGATGCCCAGGAGACATCCAGACACTCTGCCCGGGGGCAGTGGGCTGCTCATGGTCCAGACCCAGGGATGGCGGGGTCCACGGACAGGCCCTGGCCAGGCCTCTCCGGGTGCCACCAAAGAGCCACCTTAGGGTGGGCAAGGCGGGGCTGGCATCTGTGAGTGAGCAGGGAAGGGAGGGGTAAAGCCAAAACTTTAAGGTATATGGACTGTGAAATTAAATCGAAATACTCAAATAAGGAATCGCATAGAAACATAAGCAAAGATGTTTATCAGGGCTTGAAGTTAAATACAGATTTTTTCATAAACCCAAACACAAAACGCAATAAAGTTCTGTGGAATGTTAAATATAATTTACAGTGGAAAGAATGTTCTTTGCCATCATGAACCTGCATGCGCAATGTCACTGTCCGGGTGCCGGGCAGCCAAGTTCGGCCAGCCGCTCTGCTGGACCCGGTACGGGCCGGCTGGGCCCTCGGTGCTCCCTGCGGCTGTGGGCACAGTTCTCCTCGCTAGGGTGCAAGGTGTGGCCGGTGGGTCTGGAGCTGGCTGGGGCTGCCAGATTTGTCCTGCACTCAGACATTGCCATAAAACTCAGATGAGGCAGAACTCAGGGAAGAATCATGTCCAAACAGAAAAGCAGCCTTCAGGTAACCACCCCAGTGCTGGCCAGTTCCTGGACCCACCTGGCCTTAGTCCTGGAGCCCTTCCCACATGATATGGCCAGGTACAGTGCAGGCCTGGAGAGTTCCCTACCCGGAGACCCCAGCCATGGGCCCGGGGACCCAGTGTCCTCCTTCTGCCCCTTGCTCCCAGTCAAACCTCACAGGAGAGGGCCTTTGGTAGTCATTTACACTGTAGTGAGAATGAGCTCCTTTATTGTGCTCCCTCCCTCTCTGGCTGTGGAATGTGGAATGGGAGTCTTTGTTGAGCCTAGAAATCCACTGGCATAGAAAGGGTTGCAGAGGGGAAGGGAGCTGCCTAGAGTCACACACCTGATTCACAGTGAGTTCTCATCAGAGTCTGAGTTTCTGGCCTTCAAGGCCTATGGGGAGAGTGGCTGACATTGGAGCTCTTATCTGGGGAGATCCACCCAGCACAGCCGCCTCACCAACCAGAGCCACACGGCCTGCATTTCAGGTCTGTGAGTGGGTGTAGGTGTGGGCGTGTGGGCAGGGGGCTATCGGGGTGTGTGTGGTGTGTGTTGGTGTGTGGGCAGGGGTGTGACATCTATCTGACTAGTGGGCTGAATGTGTGCTAGCGTCTGTGGGAACGTTAAGTACACCTGTGTGTCACGGGGTAGTAGGGGTCTGTGTGCACCTGGGCAGCTCTGGACCCTGCCTCCCTGAGCTGGGAGGCAGCCCTGTACAGGCAGGCAGCCCGAGAAGGTGAGGGCTGGAGAGGGGGACACCTTCCCCTGGGGTACGGGGTACGGCCCCAGCCAGGGCTACTAAAGATGGGAGGAACGGCCTCAACCCTGTGCACAGGGCTTCCTGCCCACTGCGGGGGAGGTGGGGCTGGAGCACCTCTTCCTTCTGTGGCAGCCCTGTCTCTGCTATTCGCGGTTCTCCAGCGCCCCCGCCCCCACCCGGCCCCTGTCCCCAGGCCAGCCTCGGCCAAGGATCTTGGACACGCCAGCCGAGGCTGGAGGGGCCAGTTCGGCTGCCCTCACCTGGATGGCCAGGTGGGCCCCCGGCAGTGGGGAGGGTCAGCAGCACAGGTGTCCCCAGGCAGGGCTGTCTTCCTAGGCCCAGGCCCAGCTGGGTGCCCACTGGCTAGATTCTGAGGAGGTGGCTGGGGTCACCGTCCACCAGGCACCAGGCTGTGAGCAGCGGTGCTGTATCAGCACCTTCTCCCCCTGCCACACTGCTCCCCCCGGCCTGGCAGAGGGGCACAGAGGGGCCCAGACACAGACTGGCTGCCTAGGCGGCCTGCTCTGACTGGTGCCCTCTGCTCTAAGCCGCCTGCAAGAGCAAGCGTGTGGGCATCCATCTGCCCGTGAACCCAGCTTGCCATGAGTTCCCAATCAGGGTACTGGGCCGCCAGGACCAGATGTGGCCCCTGCCCTCCGGAGGGCCCCCGTCTTGAGGGTGGGACAGAGGAGGCCGTCACGGCCGTGTGGCCAATTGATTTCTGTCCTCATCAGCCCGGCCCTGGGGAGGGGCTGGGCCCAAGATGGGCCACCTGGGTCCCCAGGCCTCAGGGTTCTCTGGGCAGCCCCGTCAGCGTTGACGGTGTCCAGGCCCAGGCAGTGTCCTGCCTCCTGCTGTCTCTCCCAGGGCCGTGCCCCTCTGCTGCCCGCCAGTCGCCCCGTCACTCTTAAATTTGCAGGAGGCCGGTGGCGTTTCTCCAAACTCCCAGCCCCCTGATTTATGTGCTGCCGTGGGGAGTGTTTTCTTTAAAAACAGGATGGATATGAGAAAAACAACAATGCCCCAAAACCACACTTAATGTGTGGGTCGGGCTGGCTCGTTAGCACTGAATAATCGAGCCTCAACCACACCACTGGGGAACAAAAATAAACAAGACGCACTGAGTGCCCAGAACCAAGGCTGCCATCCTTGGGGCGCACGCTCTGCACCCAGGTCCCAGGGTCCCGCGGATGGTGGCACGCGGGCTTGAGCACCTCCGCGGGGGACCGCCCTCCTCTGGCCGCCTTTGCCCGGTGCCCTGCCCTGGGAAAGGTCAGCTGGAGGTGGCACTTCCCAGGGGGACAGGCCTCCCGACCCCTCCCAGGGAGGAAACTCTTTGTGGCGAACCCAAATCCTGCTCGGTAATTTAAGCTTGCTTCCTCCTGCTCTGTCCTCAGTAAAGATGGAGGGCAGCTGGCCACCCGTCTCTTTCTAATAAATCCCGTCCGACCGCAGTGCCGGGGAGGGACCCTCTGGCTCGGCCGCCTGCCGTCTCAGCCGCGGGAGGAGAAGAGGCAGACCGGCACCAGCCCTGGGCTCTGGAAGTAGGAAGGGGAGCCCCAAGGGGGGACCTAGGTCCCCCGTCGCCCCCCTTGCCTGCCGCCTTTGTGCGGGTGGTGGGGGTGCGGGGTTGGCGGGAGGGTCGGGGTCTGGGGGGCGGCACCGACTCCTTTGTGCAGCCAAGTTCCAGGAGCATTGTGTACGGGGCTGAACTTCAGCTCACAATTTGGGATTAGAGCAAATCCGAGTATTTTTCTGCATGCCTGCCCGCTCCTGGGCGCCCGGAGCCTGCTGGGTAACTGCCTATTATCCGCCAGTTCCACTCCAGTGCCCTCCCCAATAAAACTTTTCATATCCTTATAAACGAACTCGATTGCCGTGTTATAAACATTTACACTGTGCTAACAGATCATCTCCGCACATCAAAATTGGCTAAATTCCCTTTTCCAGATGAATATATTGAAGGAGATTAGAGATATGATAGCTTTTCAGATTGCTGAACCCAGAGAAATTAGTTTAGTGAGCATTTACAGAGGCTAAATTGGAGCCATTAAATAGTGGATTAAATTGATGGCACTTTCATTGTCTGTCCTTCGGTACCGCTGTAAAATCAATTAGCCGTCACCAGCCCATTCTCCATATCGTGAGATTCTCATCCTCCCTGGAAGCTGATGCAAAACCTCCCAGCGGTGGCGAGGGCTGTGGAGACACACCTAGGAGGTGGCGTGGCATGAAATAGCGTGGGGGACCGGGGCTGCCCGGGGCGGGCCCCCCTGCCTGCCGCCTCCGCCCGGCGAGCATGACCAGCCTCCCCCGGGGCCGGGTGTCGAGGGCTGCCCCTAGCTCTCCCGCTGGAGGCTGTGGAGACAGGTGACGGTGTGCCTGGCTGGCGTGGTTGGGACCCCGTTCTCTGCCCCCAAGTGGCCCTGTAAGTCAGGCCAAAAGTGGCACGTGTCTACAGGGAAGCAAAGTCATGGAGGCAGTGGGTGTGGAGGATGCAGGAAGGTGGCCTGCCTGGAGGTGGTTCTCAGGTCGTATGTGGGCGTGTCATGCTTGCCACCACAGCCCGGGGCCGGGAGCCCTGACAGAGCCACGGTCCAAACAGGGTGAGGGCTTTGAGTGGGAGGTCCCGCCGAGCCCCCCCCCCCCACAGTCCTGGGAGACAGGTACTACTCTTGTCCCCATTCCACAGAGAAGGAAACTGAGCTTCAGGGGTCCACAAAGTTCACAGCTGGTCGGACGCTGCACTCCAGCCTCGAGCGGCCGTCCTAGGTGAGGCCCTTGGACCACGCCGAGTTCTGGGACACAGGATCCCATGAACCTCGGGCAGAGAAGCTGGGTCCTGGGGATGAGCAGGTGGCTCCCCGGCCAGTCCAAGTGCGTGTGGGTGTGCTTGCTGTGGGAGAGGCCAAGGTGAGGGTGCCGGGGGAGGGGCGCCCTGGGGGTGAGGGTGGGGAGCGCCCTGTCTGGGGCCGGCACCCCATTTGTGCCTGTAGAATTTTGATGGACAGCACGAGAACTCGGGGTTGGGTGGTTCTGATGGGGAAACCGAGATCCAAGCACACAGCAGGTGGGAATGCCCTGTCCTGTTTAATAAACCTGGTCTATGATCAGTCCAGTCTGACTCAACCAGTGGACACACCTTCTGAAGGCAGGAGGACAGGGCTGTGTGCAGGCAGAGGGTCTGAATGGGGGTGGGGTGGCTGGGCCCCGAGTCAGGGACGGCCAGACCCCTCTCCCCGTGGCACCCAGGATCCGATGGTGGCCCATGCCCTCCACTCCTCTGGAGCTCAGCTCAGAGGCCACCTTCTCCAGGAAGCCTGCTCTGATTTGGTCAGATGAACGCCCACGGGCTGCCATGGTGGTCATAAGACTATGTAGGATGTGCTCTGTCTGCGAGGAGCCTGCCTCCCGTGTCTGCGCTGGGGCCTGTGGGCGCAGCACAGGGCCAGCCGCCCTTGGAGGGGTGGGGGTCCAGCTGTTGGAATGCCCTGGCCCCCAGGCAGGTCAGTGAGAACAGGAAAGCGATGCGAGAGCCAGAAGAGCCTTGGGACACCAGCCTGGGGAGCCCCAGAAGAGCCCGAGCCCAGGAGAGGGAAGGCCTGTGCCATGGGGGGAGGCTGGGGGAGCTGGCGCAGCAGCAGTGGCCAGAACGCGTGTGGGGTCTGGGCAGACGTGCAGGAGGTGAGCACCTTGCCTTGCCAGGCAAGAGCCCTAACCACACGTGTTCTGCACTCCACAGTCTGTAAAGAGCTTTCCGAAGCGTGACCTCTGTCATCCCTCCCGTGAGCCTAGGAAGCTCACCAGCTCCATTGCACAGATGAGGAAACAGGAGTTTAGGGGCGGCGAAGACTCCACAGTGGGGCAGCTTGGGGCTGGGCTTCTACTCAGGGGCCCTGCTGGCCCTCCCGCCCACGTCCGTGGGTCCTCTCTTTGGCCTGGCCCGACCTGGGTGAGCCGGGCCCCAGGGTGCGCTGGCTGTCGGGACCCTGCCCCGATACCACGGGGCCCCATCCTCCCCCACCTTCCTTGCTCACGTGGCCTGCTGCCCTGGGCAGCTCAGCTCCCTGAGGGGCTCCGGGACCCCCACCGCTGCAGCCCAGACGCTGCCCCTCTGGTGGCGTGTCTAGCACGGGCCTCGGTAGGAGGGAAGGAGGTTGGGGGATAAGCCCTCAGTGCAGCCCAGATGTAGACACAAATCCCACAGACTCAGGCTGGGCTCCTCCACTCAGGTCCGTAGATGTGGTGTATGGAGGCCACAGGGGCCGAGAGAGAGAGGGGAATGGAGGGGGCCCCTGGGCAGGCCGGTGGGGAACCCTCCTAGATGTCTGCCCCTAGGCGCAGTGCCCCTTAGCCGGCTCCTTTGGAGGCTGATGAGGATAGCCTGCTAGGCCAGGTGCTGAGTAGCCTGTCCCGGGAGGAATGCAAGGCCCGCTGGAGGCAGATGGAGATGGGCCCGGAGCCTGGAGGTGTTGGAGCTCCCCCAGGGGATGGGGTGCCTGGCAGCCCCATGCACAGTGCTGGGAACACGCAGGCAGAGCCTCGGCGCCGGGGGGCCCAGGCCCCTGCTCCCAGCCCCTGCAGGGTCCCAGCACCCTCCCTGTCTTCATCTTCTTGACCCCTGACTCTGGCTGTGCTGAGAACTGGCAGCCCCCCAGGCTGGTTGAGAGGCCCCTGTTCCAGCAGATTAGCAACCCCCCCCAAACAAAACACAGTGCGGGTTTCATGTGAGCTCAGCAGGTGGGCGGGAGGCCTCAGAACAGAGAAGGGGGGTGCTGTGGGGAGCGCTGTGCAGGTCAGGTGACACGTTGGCATGGAGGTGGGGGCTGGGGAGCCTGAAATCCAGCTCAGAGGCCCCCGTGCAAGGCAGGAGCTCTGCACCCAGTGGGGGCTGTGGGTGGAGGCCAGGCCAGGGAGGGGCCCCCTAGAAGTTTGCAAACCAGGGTCTCACGGCTCCATCGAGGCCCAGGAAAGGACTCTGTCCCATTTAATAGATGGGGAGACCGAGGCTCGGGGAAAGGAGGGCTTTGCCTGGGATCTCAGTTAAGGAGTGAGCGACCCCTCTGGGACCCAAACTCCAGGCAGCCCGCAGGTGCTTGCCTGAACGGCAGACCATGGGGCCACATCATTGTTTTTCAGATGGGAGAACTGTAGCCCGGAGAGGGTTGGGGGCATTTCAAGGTCACACAGAGCCAAGGCACAGGCCAGCCTCCTGCCCCCAGCCCAGGCCCCTCTGCTGGGGGCCCATGCACCCCTCCCTGCTGCAAGCCCATCCCCCACGGCCAGGCGGCACCTCCGGGGCTGGATGGATAAGGTTTCTGGCCAGCTGAGGGGTGGGTGCGGTGGGGTCAGGTGCAGGGGGTGTGGGGCGGGGGAGGACAACAGAGGCAGGTGAGAAGGCCAGCCCCGGGAAGTTCTCACGAACGGACGGATGACCCAGCCCGCCCCCAGCCCGCCAGCCCTCTGGCCACTGACAACTGATATTTCAAGTTGCTGGGCCCATCTGAGCACATGTGGCCCAGCTGCAGTGGTGAGGCCCCGCCTGGGGGAGGGAGCTGGGGGCCCGTGTCCTTTGCTCACTCTGAGCTTGGAGCTCCCGTCCGTCTGTATGATGGGCTCCGCGTCTGGGCACCCTCACGGTGCCTCCCGCCCGGATTCTGGGGGTCTCTCCAGTCACTCCCCTGGGGACACCCCCAGAGCATGGCCCCAGCAGCCCAGAGGGAGGACCCCGGGCGGGGTCCAGAGCTGGGCTGTTTGGCTCTGCCACCAACTCACCGGGTAAGTGGCTTTGCCCCTCTGGGCCTCAGTTTCTCCTCTGGGATTCCAGGCCGCGCCGTCTTCCCCCTCGCCTGGGGGCTGTGGGGAGACAGGTGAGCTAGGACCTGAGGCCCAGGCCAGGTCCAGATGAGCATACAAGGTGCGTTGTGCTTGTCACGCTTGTCACGGATGGAGTTTCCCTCCAGGCCCCCAGGGGACATCAGTGGCCTTCGGGGAGGGGCCAGGGTCAGGAGCCTTCCATCACCTGGCCGCCGGCTCCACCTTCAGGATAGGCTTCATCCGGCCCTGATGGACGGCCACGGGGTTGGTGTAAAGGTCTGGGAGAACTGAGACGGAGCTCTGGAGAACCCAGGCAGGGGCGTGAAGACTCGGGCTGGAAGAGAGAAGGGCCACTGGCCCATCTGTCCGTCTGTCTGTCCAGACCATTGTCCTGAATACTGGAGAACGCTGGAGGGGTTCTAAGAACACTTTCTGGAAAGTTTGGACAAGGGGAAGGGATCGGGCTGGGCTGGGCCGGGCCAGCCACCATGGACATGCCGGGTGAACAGCCCACCCGGGTGGGGTGTGTGTGGCCCTGGTGGGGCCCTGAGGCCTCGGGTGGCCCCCTGAGATGGGGCCGTGTCCCAGGTGGAGCAGAGCCCGTGGGGGTGAGGAAGGAGCTCGTGGGGTCACCCTCCAGAGGTCCCTTTGCTCGCTCCTTCCTCCTTCCTGCAGAGGATATCTACGGCTTCTTTGGGGAAACGCTGGCCCGAGTCTGGGCCCCAGGCCAAGGCCAGAGCAGCCGACCTACCAAGGACACAGGGGCCTGGCTTCCTTTGAACCCCTCCCCTTGGGTCACTGTGTGATCCCGGCAAGGCAACGGGAACTTGGAGCTCGCTGTCCATCTGCCAGGGGGTGGAGAGAGCCTGGCACCACGAGCCCACAGCGGATGGCTGCCCTTTGTGGCACTACCTCCTGCGTCACCATCCCCGGTCGCGTCTTCGCAGGTAAAGCAGCTTGGCTTTGAGTGTGAGAAGGACGAAGGGTGGCCTGGAGATGCCCTGGGAAGCAGAGCCCATGTCACAGCCAGTGATCGGTGCCAGCTCTGCAGGCTGGAGGATTGACACACAAGGAACTATGGTGTTTCCCCCCGCCCGTAATACGTGTTCGATTTGTCTTCCCTGGTTCAGGGGGTAGAATATACATGACATTAAATTGACCGCTTTAACCATTTCTCAGTGCAGTTCAGGGGCACCGAGCACATCCATGCTACTGGGCAGCTGTCCCCCCACCCGGCTCCAGAATGTTCCATCCTGCACACGGAGACCCTGTCCGCGTGATGCACAGACCCCGACCCGTGCCCCCAGGCCCGGTCCCACCGTCTACCCTCTGTGTCTGTGACTCTGACAACTCCAGGACCTCGTAGGACTGGGGTCCCCATGCGTGTCCTTCTGTGTCTGGCTGGTGTCCACGGGGCTCGTGGTACTTTCATTACAAAGAGAAAAATAGTAGCTTTAAGCTGGAGAAACCCAACTGGCATCCTCCAGTGGTCAGGTTAGCATCCCCCATGATGGGGCAGACACCCCGGGTTCTCCGGACATGGGGCCCGGGGGGGACACAGCGTCACTGCTGTGATGTTCCTGCCAAGGTTGCACTCAGTCACGAGGGGTGTTCTGCACTGGAGAAGATGTGCCTCTCTCGAAAGACAAAGACTGAAGTGCCCCAGGATGAAGGTGACGAAGGAAACAGGGCTGCTATGCAGCGTGAGGCCTAGGACAGCACACAGACATCAAGAGGACAACCGAGGACATCAGAATCCATGTTTATTCTTTCTACCGTGGTGTGCCAGAGTGAGCTCATACGGTCTTGCCAGAGCCAATGTTGCATATTCAGGAGTTTTGCAAGCCAGTTGGAAATTATTGAAATTGGCTATGGTGGGAGTATTCACACCATGAAAATCAGCGAAAGGCACAAAGCAGGGCCTTTCTTGAGAACTGGCTTACACGCGCACACCACTGGTTCTAGAAGATGTGACATTGGGGAAGCTGGCTGAGGGTAGACTGGAAGATGGTGCACTATTTTGCAACATTTTTGCAAGTCTGAAATTATTTCAAAATAAAAAGTTAAAAAATAAAACAATTTTAAAATGAGAGGCTGAGCTTTCAGCCCCTGGGTGGGGCTCCGGGCAAACCACTCCCTGTCTGTCTCCTTCGGAGGTGTCAGACACCAACCAGGCCTGAGAGGTAGGCCCTGTGTCCCAGTCTCCTTCTTGGAACAAAGTCTTCCTCAGCTCCTGGAGTGACACACCCCTGATTTCCTTCTCCTCCTTATTTCCTTTCAGTTTTTTATACAAACTCTAATTTCATTCATTGGCCCATCCATCCATCCACCCATCCGCATCTACCCATCCATCCACCCATCCATCCACCCATCCATCCCTCCACCCATCCATCCATCCATCCATCCATCCATCCATTCACCCATCCATCCACCCATCCGCATCTACCCATCCATCCATCCATCCATCCCTCCACCCATCCATCCATCCATCCATCCATCCCTCCACCCATCCATCCATCCATCCATCCATCCCTCCACCCATCCCTCCACCCATCCATCCATCCATCCATCCATCCATCCACCCATCCATCCATCCATCCATCCACCCACCCATCCATCCATCCATCCATCCACCCATCCATTATTCACCCATCCATCCATCCATCCACCATCCATCCATCCACCCATCCATCCATCCATCCATCCATCCACCATCCATCCATCCATCCACCATCCATCCATCCACCCATCCATCCATCCATCCATCCATCCACCATCCATCCATCCATCCACCCATCCATCTATCCATCCATCCATCATCTATCCATCCATCCATCATCCATCCATCACCCATCCATCTATCCATCCATCCATCATCTATCCATCCATCCATCATCCATCCATCCATCTATCCATCCATCCATCCATCATCCATCCATCATCTATCCATCCATCCATCATCTATCCATCCATCCATCACCCATCCATCCATCCATCTATCCATCCATCCATCCATCATCCATCCATCACCCATCCATCTATCCATCCATCCATCATCTATCCATCCATCCATCATCCATCCATCCATCTATCCATCCATCCATCCATCATCCATCCATCATCTATCCATCCATCCATCATCTATCCATCCATCCATCATCCATCCATCCATCTATCCATCCATCCATCCATCATCCATCCATCCATCCATCCATCATCCATCCATCACCCATCCATCCATCCATCCATCCATCCCTCCACCCATCCATCCATCCATCCACCCATCCATCCATCCATCCATCCATCCCTCCACCCATCCATCCATCCATCCACCCATCCATCCATCCATCCACCCATCCATCCATCCATCCATCCATCCATCCATCCTTCCACCCACCCATCCACCCATCCATCCATCCATCCACCCATCCATCCATCCATCCATCCATCCATCCATCCATCCTTCCACCCACCCATCCACCCGTCCCCATCCATCCACCCCTCCCCATCTACCCATCTACCCATCTACCCATCCATCCATCTTTCCTTCCTTCCTTCCCTCCTTCCCTCCCTCCCTCCCTCTACCATTTACTGAGCAACTTAAATGCGTGGCATTGTGCTGGTTCATTGTTCAATAATGGGCAAAACAGACAAAGCCCCTGACCTCATGGAGCTCATATGCCAATGGGGGAGAAAAGCAAGCAAACAGGGAAAGAAATCTATGAATTATACATGAAGGAAGGGACTAGGTATTGATGGGATATCAGGGGAGGAGGACATTTACTCAGGTGGTCAGGGAAGATTCCCCAGAGGTGTCATCGAAGCTGAGACATGAAGGATGAAGCAGAGGCTGTCACGTAGGGTTTGGGGGGCATCACAGGCAGAGGAACAGTATGGGTAAAGGTTGGGAGGCTGGGAGGAGCCATCATATTCAAAGAGCAAACAGAAGGTCAAAGCAGCTGGAGGTCCTGGGCAGAGGGAAGAGGGCATGAAGCCAGGTGGGCTAGGCCATCAAGGGCTGGAGGTAAGAAGTGGGGACGGTCTTCTGAGTTCAGTGGGAAATATTGGGGGATGTCAGTCATAGGAATGCCTCGGTTCAAATGCTTACCACATTGCTGCAAGGGGAAGGCATCCAGAAGCAAGGAGACAAGTGGGGAGGGTGCTGGAGGCATCCAGGTACAGGAGGTCAGCAGCTTAGGCTGGGGTGATGGGAGAAGCAGGTAGAGCTGGCAGGCCTTGCTCAGGGATAGCTTCCAGAGTTCTGGCCTGAGCAGCCAGGTGGGACATGGGTGCAAGGGCAAAGGCAGGGGGAGCATTAGGGCCTGATCCACGCATCAGCTGGTCTTTGGGAGCCCAGGATATCCAACACATGTCCAGGTGGAGATGCTGAGCCACTGGCTGTAGATGAGCTTTGGAGGGGGCTGCAGACATAAAGCCAGAAACTGTCAACACACAGACATCCTCTGAGACCCCCTCTCCTGACACATTCCAAGGGCCCTGAATGTTATTGCCCCCTCCCCAGCTCCACCATAAACTCCAGGCCTGTGACCATCTTGTTCACTGTTTGATCCAGGCACATAGTAAGAGCCAAAGTGGGTTGGATAGTGTTTGGTGGGGCTCCATGTTGGGGTTAGACCCTGATATCCTAGGGCTCCACCTGCTGCTTAGCAGACAAGTCCTTGAAACCACAAATCCCCAGAGGCACAGTGAACTGGGGGGCCAGTTGCCAGGGGGTGCTGGAAGCCAAGCCAGCCCTGGAAAGTAATTTGGCAGTGTGAAGTAAGCACCGTGGAAATGTTCAGTGCCTTTGACCCAGTAATGCCACCTCTGGGATGCTCTTCTAAGGAAATTATCCAAAATATGGCAAGAGTGTCAGGCCCAAAGATATTCATTGCAACATTATTTTTAATGACCAAAAAAAAAAAAAATTGGAAGCAGCTGAAATGTCCAACAATTGGGGAGCAGTTTAGTAAATTATAGTACACACACTCAGTGGAATACTAGGCAGTCATTAAAAGTGATAATTATGAACACCGGGTGGTAATATGCAAACACATCCACTATGTCACGTTGAGGGAAAGCAGCATATAGAATTATGTGTACATTAAGGGTGTAATGATGTAAAAAACATATGCATTGGGAAAACTCCTGGAAGGACGCAGAGCGGCATACGGACAGTGTGACGGTGAGGTGGGGACACAGACAGTGACTATTCTTTTTTCCCCATTTTTGACTTTTCTATAAAGTATTATATCACTATGGTAATTTAAAATATTTAGAGTTTATTGCAGGTTGGTGGGTAAGTTTTATTTTTTCTTTGTGCTTTTCTGGATTTTCCAAATGTTTAGCTAGGAAGAAGATTACTCTGGCCCTGTGATAGGGAGGGGGCCCTCACCTCGTGGGGGCATGACCATTCCCACCCTCACAAGGGCTGTCTGGTGAT
The DNA here is from genome assembly GCF_037043125.1 of Eumetopias jubatus. NCBI lineage: Eukaryota > Metazoa > Chordata > Mammalia > Carnivora > Otariidae > Eumetopias > Eumetopias jubatus. The sequence continues at coordinate 110,383,145 of NW_028274818.1, read as the reverse complement.
GATGATGAAGATGATGGTGATGATGGTGATGATGATGTGATGATGATGATGGTGATGATGATGATGGTGATGGTGATGATGATGTGATGATGGTGATGGTGGTGATGATGGTGATGGTGGTGATGGTGATGATGGTGATGGTGGTGATAAAGGTGGTGATGGTGATGATGATGATGGTGATGGTGATGATGATGATGGTGATGGTGATGATGATGTGATGATGGTGATGGTGGTGATGATGGTGATGGTGGTGATGATGTGATGATGATGAAGGTGATGATGGTGATGGTGGTAATGATGGTGATGATGAAGGTGGTGATGAAGGTGGTGATGGTGATGATGATGATAAAGGTGATGATGGTGATGGTGGTGATGGTGGTGGTGATGATGATGATGGTGATGATGGTGACGATGGTGATGAAGGTGATGATGGTGATGATGATGATGAAGGTGGTGATGGTGATGATGGTGATAAAGGTGGTGATGGTGATGATGGTGATAAAGGTGATGATGGTGATGGTGGTGATGGTGATGGTGGTGATGATGGTGATGGTGGTGATGATGAAGGTGGTGATGGTGATGATGGTGATAAAGGTGGTGATGGTGATGATGATGATGGTGATGGTGATGATGATGTGATGATGGTGATGGTGGTGATGATGGTGATGGTGGTGATGATGTGATGATGAAGGTGATGATGGTGATGGTGGTGATGATGGTGATGATGAAGGTGGTGATGGTGATGATGGTGATAAAGGTGGTGATGGTGACGATGATGATAAAGGTGATGATGGTGATGGTGGTGATGGTGATGGTGATGATGATGGTGATGATGGTGATGATGGTGATGAAGGTGATGATGGTGATGATGATGATGAAGGTGGTGATGGTGATGATGGTGATAAAGGTGGTGATGGTGATGATGGTGATAAAGGTGATGATGGTGATGGTGGTGATGGTGATGGTGGTGATGATGGTGATGGTGGTGATGATGAAGGTGGTGATGGTGATGATGGTGATAAAGGTGGTGATGGTGATGATGATGTTGGTGATGGTGATGATGATGTGATGATGGTGATGGTGGTGATGATGGTGATGGTGGTGATGATGTGATGATGAAGGTGATGATGGTGATGGTGGTGATGATGGTGATGATGAAGGTGGTGATGGTGATGATGGTGATAAAGGTGGTGATGGTGACGATGATGATAAAGGTGATGATGGTGATGGTGGTGATGGTGATGGTGATGATGATGGTGATGATGGTGATGATGGTGATGAAGGTGATGATGGTGATGATGATGATGAAGGTGGTGATGGTGATGATGGTGATAAAGGTGGTGATGGTGATGATGGTGATGATGGTGATGGTGGTGATGGTGATGGTGATGATGATGATGATGGTGACGATGGTGATAAAGGTGATGATGGTGATGATGATGGTGATGGTGATGATGTGATGGTGATGATGGTGATGACGATGATGGTGATGGTGATGATGGTGATGATGATAGATGGTGGTGATGAAGGTGATGATGGTGATGCTGGTGATGATGATGGTGGTGATGGTGATGATGATGGTGGTGATGGTGATGATGATGATGATGATGGTGGTGATGGTGATGATGGTGGTGATGGTGATGAAGGTGATGATGATGGTGGTGGTGATGATGGTGATGACGTTGATGATGGTGATGCTGGTGATGATGACAGATGGTGGTGATGAAGGTGGTGATGGTGATGATGAAGGTGGTGATGGTGGTGATGATGAAGGTGGTGATGGTGATGAAGGTGGTGATGATGAAGATGAGGATGGTGATGATGATTAAGGTGATGATGATGATGGTGACAGTGATGATTGTGATCAGAGTGAGAAGAGCTATAATTTATACAGCACTCACTGTGCACCAGGACTGTGCTAAGTCTTTCAGGTAAACTATTTTGGTGGTGGGTACTATCCTGCCTTGATCTTTTATTTGATCATTTGGCTGGTAAAGGGTAGGGCTGATCTGTAACCCAATCCATAAGGTTCCAGTGCCTGGGCTGGACCAAGGCCCATGGGAAGCTCTAAGGAGGTAGGACTGGGGTCTGTGTGGTTGGAGCCTGCTTGCCCACCAGCAGAGGGAAAAGAAACATAGGGGCCAGCCCAGCTATGCCCCCTCCATAGAGGTGTGTGTTCGGGCCAGCTGCATAGGGCACAAAAGGCACTAGGGCAGAAAGTCCTAGGGATGCAGATGACTAGAGCTGAGTTGGGGGCCCACCTGCTCCAACTTCCTATTTTGCAGATGGAAGTTGAGACCTGGAAAGGGGCAGGTATATTAACCATGTTTTGTATTTTTTATATTTTATGATGCTTTGATAGGTCAGGGGCCTTGCTGGCCAGGGAGAAAGTGCCCTCCCTAGCCTGGCCAATCTTAGAGGTAGCAGACTCTTCCCTGCAAGTGTGTCTGTCCCATATAAACTAACCAGTCCAAGCCTACACCCCAACCCCTCTTCTGTCAGGTTCTCACACCCCAGCCCAATATTTCCCAGCCCTAAATCACTGGGGCCAGGTGCTGGATAAGAACCAGGCACCCTATGGCCCAGAGCCAGCCAAGATTCTTCAAACTACCCAACCCCTAAGCCTGCTCAGCTGCTGACTCTGCCTCACCCCTTCCCTCCCATGAAAACCACAATAGAGGCTCTGGGCCATGCCCTGCCCACTGTTCCTTCTGCTTCCTGAGCAACCCGTGCTTCCCTGGGTGGCCCTGCGTGGCGCCCCCTCCTCTGGGGAAATAAAAAAATGACTCTTTTCAGAGCAGTTGTCTCGTGTCTGTTGCCTTACCATAACGGATTAAAACAAATCCTGGTACCAATTTCAAGACAGCAGGGTCGGCCCAGGGTCACGTGGCAGGGCAGATCTGGGTTCTGATGCGAGACTGCGCTCCCGCTCAGCACGGAGGTGCTGCGGCAGGGTGAGAGACGGGCCTGCTGTGGTCGTGTGGGTCAGGTGGGCTGAGAGCAGAGGGAGGAGACACATGCTTCTGAATTCTGTTCCTCTCTGGCTCCTGGGTCCCTGCAGGGGGTCCCTGCCCAGCTCTGGGCCTCCTCTGTGGCTCTGGGGAAAGAGGGTGATGTCATGACCCCCAGGCCTTGGGTGCTGTCCGGGCCAGGCTGGCAAGGTTCCTGAGCTGAGGGCCAGGTCACACGTGGGCCCGCACTTGTCCTTTTCCCTTCCTAGGGGAGCCACTGTCCTGCCCAGGGCCTTCTTGGCAGTCCCTGCGGGCAACAGAGGACAGGCAGGGCCAAGTGTTGGCTGTGGGGAGTGTGGGCCGAAGGCAGTAGCCGGAGCTGGGCTGTGGGACAGTGAGGACCCTCTGTCCAGGCTGGCGGGACCCCTAGCCCCTGGTGCCTCGTGTGCCCCGGCCCAGCTACCCTTCCTCTGGATGCGGCGCCCTGTGCGTCGGCTCCTGAGCACACCCACAGCCCGCCCGGCTGCCCGACGTTGAGGCCTCCCTCCTGTAATTGGCAATTTTGTCATATTTATTCACAACAGATCAGATTGTCAGGAGCTCGCTGGGGCTCTCCAGAGGCCCGCCGTGAAATCGGTTTGAAATGGCGTGTCAGGTTTTTCTCTCCCTGCTGAAGCGACCATCTGGCTGACGGACCAGTGGCTGGGCTGATACGTTGACCTAGGGAGTCACGGCTAAGCCACCCCCGGGGGCCCACACACTGGCGTGCCTGTCCCTGGTGCCACTCCTGACCTCCCTTACGGGCCCTGGGAGCCAGGCTGCAAGGAGAGACCTGGGAGAGGCAGGGTCAGTGAGGCGGGCGTGAGACTGGGGGCTCCCGGGGCCCTGAGCTGGCCTTCCACGTCCTGCCACAGCTGACACCTTCTCAGCAGCCCTGCCCCTCCCCCGCCAACAGAGCAGACTGTAGGGCTGGCCCGGAGAGGGGCTGTTCCTGCCCCACCAGGTCCTCACCTGGGCACCAGCTTCCACTAGGAGCTAGGTCCCTGTGTGCATAGCTCATGTGCTCCTGAGCATGTATGTGCATATATGTGTATGTGCTTAGCAGGGTCGGAGTGGTTTCTGGATCATGTCACTCACTCTTCTGTCTGATGATGGGGCTGTGCACCACACAGTCTTTCAGGGTCTGTGATTCCTTCCCTCCAGCAGCCTGGCCACAGCAGCATGTGCTGTGGGGTACCCTGGCCTCGCTCAAGCGGGGGTGGGGCAGGGGGAGGAGCAGAAGGAATGGGCATACGGGAAGGCCTGGGGCTGGAACCGATGATGGGGACCCACCGGCAAGCAGGGCTGGGAAATGTTATTTCTCCGGGAGCCGGAGAAGAAGTGGGGACCCTCAGCAGCCCAGAACAGTACGCTCAGTGACACAAGGCAGGGGCACCAAGATGTCTTTTCTAAGAAGTACGTTATTTCACAAAAGTCCTATGGGACCACTTCACTCCTGTTAGGGCACCTATATGTATATTAAACAGAAAATAACAGGTCTGGGCCAGGATGTGGGGGACTGGAGCCCTAGTGCACGGGTGGTGGGGAGGAAGATGGGGCAGCTGCTGTCGAGCACAGTGTGGACATTCCTCAAAAGATGAAATGTGGAATCACCACATGACCCAGCATCCCACTCCTCTGTGTGTGCCCAAAAGAATCAGAAGCCGGGGCTCAAAAGAATATCTGCGCCCCTGTGTTCACGGCGGCATCCTTCCCATGAGCTAAACCGTGGAAGTCCACAAAGGGATGAATGGATTGCAAACAGTGGTCCATCCATACTATGGAATATCATTTAGCCTCGGAGAGGAAGGAAGGACTCCTGCCCCCACGGGGACGAGCCCTGAGGACGTGAGCCAGACACGGAAGGACACGCACGGGGACCCCACTCCCACGAGGTCCCCGAGTTGTCAGACTCACGGTCACAGAGGGCAGACGGCGGGGCCGGGGCTGGGGGGGCATCCGTGCGTCACAGGGACGGGGTCTCTGTGTGGGGGATGGAACGTTCTGGCGCCAGACGGGGGGGTGGCTGCACGGCAGCGTGGATGTGCTCGGTGCCCCTGAACTGTGGACTTAGAGTGGTTAAGATGGTAAATGTTACATTATGTGTATTTTACCACACTAAGAGAATCCTGTGGAGCCACCGTCTTTGGGGATAGTGGAGTTTTTGCGAGGCAACCTCACCCTTTTTTAGGGTCCATCAGAGCTTATTCCAGGGAGAACGTGGGCGCTGGCGCCACGTGGGTGCTCGGTCTCCGCGGGGGACGGCGGTGAGGACATGGGCTTCTCTCTGGGACTCATAGGCGCCGGGGGCCGCGTGGGCTGGAGCGCACACTGGGCCAGGACGCAGGGACTGGGGTGGCCTGCCAGGGTCGCCTGGTTGTTTTTTAATGCTGACAGCAGCGCCAGGAAAGCCTGTGAGGTAGCAGCAGGGGATGGATTGGTGTGGAGCAAAACCAAAAGCTGGAGATCCGGAAGTTGTGGGGACGACAAGCTGGGTTGGCCAGCCCGTCCCGTGTGCATCCGTCCACCTGTCCCCAGGGGGGGTCAGAGTCCTGTCACCAAGATCACCTGCCGCGCCTACAAGGGTAACACGGGGTCTACCAGGGCCTGTCAGAAGGTCTGGGGAGGTCTGGGGCCTGCCTGGGGACCCCCACGCAGGGGCTGTGGCCCTTCCCCAAGAGGCTGGCCCTGAGCTCCTGCAGCCCCTGCCGTCCACCTCCCATCTGGGCCAGAGTGGAGCCCAGGCTGGACTGCTACCCAGATGGCTTGCCCAAGGGTCTCTCCCCTCACCCACCCCAGGGAGACTGAGTGATGTCATCAGCCACACCTGGGCTCTGGTCTGAATAGCTCTGCTCACTGGCCAGGTGCACCTGGGCAGCTAAGTGCCCCACATGGCCCTCAGTTTTTCCTTCTGTACAATGGGAGGAGAACCTGTCTCCAGGAGTGGGGGGCATTCCCTTCCCTCCCAGCCCTTCTGGAGCAAAATGGACGTTTGCTCCGAAGTCACCAGGATGGACAGGGAGCCCCTGGTCCGGGCACTGCCTAGATGGGGTCCAGAGCCTGACCCCATCGAGAGCCTCCTCCCCTGCCCGAGGGTGCGGGGTGGGCGAGGGCTCCCTCCCGATCACCATGCTAAGTAGGTGTTTGCATGTTTGAAGCTCTGAGCCGGGTTGCTATTTTCCTAAGGATTAGGAGCAGCGGAGGCTCTTTACACAGCGCTGCCCTCCGGCTGAGGCCCCACGGCCTCACAGAGCACCCACCGCAGGCCCACGGGGTGGGCAGAGGCCCCGGCACCAGGCAGGGGCTGGGGGGCTGACTGCGCCCTGCCTGGCCCCCATGGAAGCCACCAGCCCCTGAGTGCAGCGCACGGGCGTCCAACCAGGGGGTGCCGCGCATGCAAAGTGCACGCCGGATCTCAACGACATGGGACGAGATTTCAGCAACAGTTCTGCTCATATTTAGTACCTATTGAAATGCCCATGTTTTGGATCTGTGGGGCTAAAAAATATATATTACAGAAGGTTATTTCACCTGTTTCTTTTGACCTTTTCCACCATGGCTTCTAGAAAAATGTGGGTAGACATACCTGTGTGGCTCATATTCTATTTCTCTGGACGGCATCACGTCTGCTTTCAGGGACCACAAACTAGTCATGTGATATCCTGGGCCCCCATTTCCTGCCTCTGGGACACTTGGAGGAGGAGGGGCAGGTGGGGGCCAGGGGCACCCAGAGCCGCATCTGGTAGGACTCTGGGGCTCGGAGAGTGAGGGTTTCCAGCCTGAGCAAAGGGGTGTGGAGGCCAGAGGCTGGAGGCTGGTGGCTGGAGCATGACTGCAGGGGTGGGTGGGCGGCCTGTGTGAGAGGGAGGGGTGGGGGCTGGCCACAGCTGTGAATGCCAGGCTGGAGCTTGGTCCCAGGGAGAGGTGAGAGGCAGGGTTGAATCCCCTCCCCTTCAATCTGGTGACTTGCTTGACCAATAGGACGTGGCAGACATGACGTCTGGGACCCCCGAGTCGGTCATGAGAAGGCCTGCAGCTTTTCCCGGTCCCACCTCTCGGGACCCTCTCTCCGGGAGCCTGTGCTGCCATGGAAGAAATCTGATTACCCCCGGGGGCTACTGTACTGGAGAAGCCTACCCCTGGGTACTCAGCCCAACTGTCCCATCTGAGGCCAGCTCTCCATCTGTCCCTACCTTGGCACCCCCAGAGGAGCCCCAGCCCCAGCCCCAGGGCACCTGCCCCCTGGACCAGCCCCAGCCCCACTCCCCACCCTGGGGGAGTTGAGAATTGCTGAGTGACCTTGGATGACAGAAACAGGAGAGTCACCTGGCTGAGCCCTGTTCGAATTCCTGACTCCAAAATAGGGAGAGATCATAAAATGGCTATAGTTTTAAGCTGCTCAGTTTGCGGATGGTTTGTTACACAGCAGTAGAGGGCAGGAACACATGGATACATCACTCCATTCTAGCCCCAAAAGAGCAGAGCTTGCAAGTTGCCCTCCGTTGTCATGGTGGTATTTTGGGACTGTAAACATCCCGTTTGTCATCAAAGTTCCCATCTATTCATGTATTTATTTATTCGAGTTTGGACATAGATGCTAATCTTACTGGTTGAGTGGAAATCTGCTCACATGATTACCCAGGTTGATGTTCAGGTCACCCCAGCTTGGCCAGAGGGGCCTGGCACCTGATCGCCCCATCACTTCCTGGCACAGAATACTCCAGCTGCTCTCATTCCCTTGATGCCCAACCCTGGGACCAACATTTCTTCAAAGGTCTCTGGTTCCTTTCAGTGGAGAAAGGGGGTTTAGAAACCAAAGTTTGGGTTCTAGGAGGGCCTAGTCCTCCCCAGGAGGGTTGGGGGCTCCAGAGACAGCCGAGTGGATGCTGGCAGGACAGGGGCCTTGGACCCGTGGGCGTGGGCCACATCAGCCGCTTCCTGCCCACACTTGCAGCCCCTGCTCCTGCTGTCCTCAGATGCGATTCACGAATGGCCCAGATGGTGTCCCAAAGGCAGGTGGAGATGCCCCTCACCCAAGCAGGCAGTCTGTCAGCACACACACCGAGCACAAGTCCAGGGCTCGGGCAGGCGGCCCAGGAGCGAGGGTGCCAGAGTGTGCACATGGGCACGCAGGTCCATGGGCTCGCCTGGGATGGGAGTGCACAATGTGCATGTATGTGCATGCATGTGGGTGTTTCTGTATATGCGTGCAGGGAGCTGCAGTGTCTGGGGGTGTGTGGGGAGGTGCCTGGCAGGCTGGGTGTGACATGCACACCCATGTGTGTGTGCATTCGTGTGCATGCGGCCCCAGGACATTCCTGAGGTGGGAGGTGTTCAGTTTCTATCTGAGCACACGTGTGCTCATGTATAGTGGTGTGGAACGGGGGAGGCAGTGGGCACTAGAGACCCTGCAAAGCGACTCTGTCCCAACCCCAGAAGACGCTGACCCCATGCACCAGCCCAGCTTGGGGGCAGTTGGGTCTCTGCCCCCCGCTTGACAGCCTGGGCTGGGGTTTGGCCCAGCCTCATCACGGCCTTTGCTGGGGGTCGCCGGCCAGTGTCAACCCAAGCCATCTTCCAACGATTGCGGGGGCCCTGCCTGCTGGGCTCAGCCCCCCAGGATCTTGGCAGAGGAGAGCAGGGGGTGCTGAGAGGCCCAGAGAGGTCGGTGGGCTTGTCCAAGGATGCACAGCAAGTAGCATGCTGCCTTCCCAGGCCCCTGAGTGCCCGGGGATTCCCCCCTCCCACCTCGCCAGCAGCGTGGTCCCTCTGTCCTCACCATGGGAAAGATACCTGCTCTGGGCTCATGAAGGACCGGTTGGGCGGCTAGGCCAAGTCTCCGAGCCTTGTTCTGGTTCTGTAAATCAGGGACACGGTCCAGTCTCATACTCAGGGCCGTCCTGTGGGGTTGGGGGACCCTGGAATCAGGTGTGGGGGCTGGGAGGCTGCCTCCCTCTGGGCCTGAGCCTCAGGGAGCCTCTGCTCTGTTCCCTCAGCCCCGTGGAGGGGGGCATTGATCCTCGAGGCAGGGGGCCGTCCATGCAGGCAGGCAACGCGTCCCCCATCGACCAAACACACCGCCTGCTCTCTCCCTCCGAGCTCCACTAACAAGCAGATCCAGGCCTAATTGGCAGGACGGGCACATGCGTGCCTGTCTGGGAGCCCAGCCACTGTGCCCACCCTGGCTCAAGCAGCACTAGGACCCAGCATCAGCGTCCCGCCCCTTGGACTGCATTCGGAGGCCAGGAGAGGGGGGTCAGGAGGGTTGTCAGTGGGGCGAAAGGGTCCATGAGTGGGGCACCCCACGGGAGTCTCCCCCACCCCAACCTAAAGATGGCTCCCATGAGCTCAGAGGCACAGTTGTTGGGGGTCAGTAAGGACGGTGGGGGGGGACAGGGACGTGGTGAGGGCACTTGGGACCCTGGCACATGAGGGCGAAGGAGGTCACAGGAGGTTGGGGGCAGCCCCAGAAGTGCCACAATTGGGGCAATAGGGGCAGGTGCGGGAAGGTGGCCACTTCCTTCATGGCCTTTGCTCTCCTGCCCATATGGGGGTGCCTGCTTCCCCTGGGGAGCTGTTGCGAACTCAGGCAAGTGAGAGATGGTGGACTAAAGTTGCTTGGGAGGTAGTGAGCTGCCCGTCCCCAGGGGTGTGCAAGTGGGAGGTCTGAAAGAGGATTGCTGCTCTGTATGAGGCAAGAAGTCTCTTAGGGTAGATGTGCTAGACCTCAGAAATGTCCGCTTGTGGGTCTGCTCAGCTGAGCACAGTGCTCGGGTGGATGCAGGAAGCTGGGTCCTTGTCCCTGGACACCTCTCTCAAAAGGACAGTCTGCAAGTTGGAGGACCCAGCTGGGCTCCTTACTCTGCAGCAGACTCATCGCCTGCTTTGCCGGGGGCTCTCCTCATCCCGATCCCAAACCCGAGAATTCAGCTGCCCCTCCTGGGAGGCCAGTCACCCCCCTCCCTGCACAGTGCTGGTTCTAATGACAGCCTGTTTCACAGGTGGGACATTAAGGCCCAGAGGATGGCAGGACTGACTGCTCCCAGGCCCCAGCCCAGCCCCCCTACCGCCCCCATCCCCACAGCCTGCCTGGTCCTCTGCAGGTGAGCCAGGAGCTCTTGCACAGAAGGAAGGGACTGTGCAACTGTGTGACTCTGAGGACTGTGCCCCGAGGTGTGTGTGCCGGGCCCCGCCCTGCGGCCCGCACCCATTTAAAGAGTTGATTGTTCCCAGCCCTGCCGGCTCTGCTGGCGGTGACGCCACATTGGGCCCTGGCCACTGGCTGGGGTGGAGCATTCGCGTCATGGAAACTGGCACAGGCCGACCATCTGTGGCTACTCCAGTCCCATGTTCTGGAGGAGAACACTGAGGCCCAGAGGGAAGCAGGGTGTCCAGGACCCCCAGCCTGGCCAGGGAGGACCCAGGGGGCCGGGCACGGAGCCTCTGGGCAGCCAAGGGCACCCTCGGCGCCCACCAGCCCAGACAGGTGTGCAGCTGCCCCACCCACCCGCGGCCCACTGGCCGTAAATCAGGCCGCTAATCTTTCACCATCCGCCGGGCTCTCGCGGGCGTGATGGATGGGCTCCCGGCCTCGCCGACTGCTGCGAAATCACTCAGCGGCCAGACAAGCCCTAAATCTGACGCACCGAGTGTTGAAAGGAGGGATGTCTGTTTTCATAACCTACCTCAGTTACAATAAATATTTAAAATGCGCATTAACATCCTCTTGCTGCACAATCGGCCTCTGTGGCCCCGGCCGCGCAGATTTAATTAGCTCCGGGCTTCCCCCACCGGCCGCGCTCGCCCGTGGACGGAAGGCCCCTGTTTTCTTAAACTCCCGGCCGCCATAAATACCGGCCAGCCTCTGCGCGACACAGAGCCTTTTGTCTGGCTCTGCTTCCCCGGCCCCCGCGCTGGGGCCGGGCAGGTCTCTGGGTACGGGGGTGTGCCCCGCAGATGCCCGTGAGTGAGGGGCACGTCCCGGGGCGTCCTGGCTGCCCGGCCTACAGCCCGGCCTCCGCCCGAGGGAGACCCAGAGAGGAAGGCAGAGCCGGCACCCCCTCTCCCGGGAGGCCGCACCCCACGTTGGCAGGTAGCCAGCGAGAGGCCCTTCCTTCCAGCCTGGACCCTCGCACGCCCCGCGCCCTGCACCGGGCCCTGCGCCAAGCCCTCCAGCCTCGGCTCACCAATGTGCAAAGAGACCCCCAAGGCAGGGGCGGTGTGGCCCCCGTTTTAGAGGTGAGGAAAGAGGCTCAGAGTGCCCGGGCTCTTGGAGGCCCCCGCTGGGCGGGCCCCCCGCTCCTCCATGCGCTCTCACTCCGGCCTGCCTTCATTCCTTCGTCCACACACTGCTTTCACACAGGCACCGGCTTTCCCTCCCTCCCTGTCTCCTTTGCTGTGTCTGTTTACTTACGGGTCTGGCACCAGAGGGCAGCTCCTGGCTGGGCCCCAGCACCCTCTGTGGCAGCTCACAGAGGCACCTGGGCAGTTTGCCTGGCCACACAAAGGCCCAGAGGAAGGAGAGCCGGAGAAGGGTCCGGGGGCTGGGGCCCTGGCTGTGGTTCTGGAGGCCCCGAACGCCAGGTTGAGATGGCCAGCACTGCTGTGCAGGGGTGGGCAGGAGATGGGGTGGGGTCAGGGTGGGATGGAGGAAAGCCTGGAGTTCTCCCTGGAGGAGGCAGCTGTAGCGAGTCTTTGCTCAGCCGGCCCTCTGTTCCTTGGCTCCTCGGGAGGCCTCCCCATGGTCCATGCCCGCCAGCCTCTAGGAGATGTAGAACTGGTTGAGTCTCCCAAGCTCGATGTGAGGCCACCAGAGGGCCGGCATGCGTGCTGGGCGGCTGGGTGAGGAGGTCTGAAATTAAGTGACGGAGACAGGAGAGACTGGCTGTGGACCCTGGGCTGACTGTGACATAAAGGCTGGGGTTGGAGCTCCTGGCATGCCCGGGGAAGGGGTCAGGGCTGCGTCCCTCAGCTTGATGTATGGGGAAACTGAGGCGTAGGGAGGACCGGCCCTGGCTCAAGGGTGTGCAGTGCAGTGGTAGCTACTGGGCATTGAACTGTGGCCCCCCCCAAAGGTACGTCCGAGTCCTAGCCCTGGTCCCTGTGAACGTGAGCTTACTCGGAAGCAGGGACTCTGCGGGTGTGATGGGTAAGGGGAGGTCACGCTGGCACGGGGGGTGGTGTCCTCACAGAAGAGGGCAGTGAGGGAGGCAGGAGGGACCCTCCCCTGGAGCCCTCAGAGGGAGCGCGGCCCTGACCCCTGAGCTCAGGCTTCTGGCCCAGGGACGGGGAGACGGGGAGACAATCAAGTGTGCTTGTTGGAAGCCCCGGGCTTGGCGCTCTGTTCCGGCCCCTGGGATGCTGGTCCCAGCCTGCCCGTCCTCGGCGTCTCTGGGCTTGGTGAGAGGACCGTGCTCTCTGGAGGGGCTCAGCGCAGCTTCCAGGGGCTTCCTGAGCTGTAAATCCAGGTGAGGGGGGCTATGAGATTGGGGAACACGTCCCCCCACCTGCCCAACCTTTCCAGGTGGCATTGGGATCCAGGTAGGGACAGCATTCTGAGTCCTTCCCGCATCCTGCAAGGCCTGGGATGTGGGCCCAGAAGGGAGTCAGACAGGGCGGGGCGGGAATGCAATCGTTGGAGAGGAGTCGGGGCAGGGCTCCCCGGAGCAGAATGTATACCCATCTTCTTCTCCATACCCTCCCTCCGGGCCTGGGTGGGACTGTGGGGGTCACCGAGCTGCCCCCAGGGTAGACTACTCCAAACCTCCCCCCACCCTGTCCTGTTCAGTCCTACGGGAAGGGGCGTGTGCGCGTGTGCACCTGAGCACGCATGCGTGTGCCATAGGTTGGCTCAGAGGCTCTGTTAGTCCGTGATATCCTCAGTGAGTGCCAGGCATGACCCCTGGCCTTGGTGGCGCCCCCCTGTTCTTTCCTCTGTGTGCATCACTCTCTGAACAGCTCCCACTGTCCAGCGTGGGCTGAGCTGGGTGCTACAGGGCCCTTCCCGGTGGGGCACGCTTACCGGTGGGGACACAGGCCCCAGCCAAATGAACAAGATGCACCCTGAGCGGAGCCACGAGCAGAAGGGCTCTGTCTGGAGGTGGATGCGTGTGCATGCATATGCATGTACAGATGTGTGTGGGTGCAGCCTGGTGGGGTCCGGGCCTCGGGCACAAGAGTTCCAGAAGCAGGGCCGAGGCGGCCTGCCTCAGAGAGCCGGCCTTGGGAGGCACACAGCCTCCACTGCCTGAAGCTGTAGCGAACCAGCCCAGACTCGAGGGGAGCCTACAGACACCCCTCCACGACAGGGATAGCGGAACAATTGGGGGGCCATGTCTACAACCCCCATACCTGACACAGTCAGCTTTTCCAGAAAAATCACTCTGGCTGGGAGGTCTGTTGGCTGTGCTCCGAGCACAGGGGAGAGCCCTTGCCAGAGCAGCAACCGTGGCCGGCGGAAGAGAGAGGCATCCTGCAGGCAGCGGCCAGGGCCAGGGGGCGGACCAGGACCCCCGAGGTCAGCAAGCAGAAGGCCTCGGAGCCAGGACAGGCAGAGGGCTCCCTGGAGCGGGACGCAGAGAGCTGAGCCAGACCCCGCCCCAGGGAGATGAGGACAGGCCCCTTGGCCCACAGGGATGCCAGTCCTGCTGCTGGTCTCAGCACCGGCCGGCCTGCCCATAGGGCGTCTGAGACCCAGGGGGGTGCGGCGCGTGGGGCTCCCACAGCCAGGGCTCCATAGGCGCCCAAGCCAGAGCCGGCTCCCGCCCGCTCGCGCCTGTTTATGAAGCGAAGGGTAAGTGTTTAATTAGCCGCCTAATTGCCTGGGTAATTGGGAGGCATACTCAGCTCTCCAAGTAATCAGTCGGAACAGGCCTCGAAAATATCTGGCCCAATATTCATTAGTGTGGTTCAATCGTTAAACAGTTACCGTGTTTGGTTCATGACGAGGCCCAGCAAGCAGCTGCGCACCCTGCAGCCGCCCACCAACCCGGGCTGGGCTGGCCGCCCCGTGCAGACAGACAGACAGCCCTGCTGGGGCACAGACGGCGGGCGGCAGGAGGGGCCTGCCCCTCAGGGCCTCTGTGCACCCCTCCTGCCCCCGGCTGCCCCGTGTCTCCCTGGAGGCCACAGGAGGTCCTTCGGTCGGCCGGACCACCGCCCTCCTGCCCTTCCTTACCCCCAGGGAGCCTGGCAGCTGGGATTCCAGGGGGAGGAGACAGGCCCAAACGACTCAGGGCACAGGGTCAGCCATGGGGCTGAGTCCCTGGCAGTGGCGGGGGTGAGGCTGGGCTCTGCAAGGGGAGGTTCGTGAATGTGCCCATTTTACAGTCAGGGAAACCGGGGCCAGAAGGGCAAAGCAGCCTGGAGTGGTGGCAGTCCCCTCCCTCGGCAGCCCCTGGGGCCCTCAGAAGGAGGGCCCAGCCCATCCACTCCCCTTCCTGAAACCTGGCCCTCTGTCAGGAGGTCAGCCATCAGCGGAGGAAGCCAGGGTCAGGAGGGCCAGCTGGAGCCACAGTCGCTCACCTGATGTCTGCTGCTGAGGCCCACCTCTGCCCCAAATATGGTTCACTCGCTCACTCACTCACTCATGTCCTCTGCAACCGGTCCTCGGGTGCCCTCGCCACGCGAGGCTCCGTGCTGGGGACAGTGAGTAAACTCACCTGACTCCTGCCCCCATGGACTTCCTCAGGGCACACTGGGCGATGGGGGACGTGCTGTGAGGGTCTTTATGGAGGAAATGGAACCAAGGGCACAGAGAGGGCGTCCCCATGCTTGAGCCAGGACCTGGAGGAGGGGGCAGGGAAAAGCATGCCCAGTGAGTGGAACAGCCAGTGCCAAGTCCCTGAGGCAAGAGAGAAGGCAGCAGAACTTCCTTGGAGCTCTGTGGCAAGTGGGAGGGCAGAGGGGTGGGGGCCCTGCATGGCTGGTGCCGCAGCACAGGCAGCAGGCTTCGTCCGAAGAGCTGTGGGAGCCACCGAGGAGGCTTATGGGGGACATAAGAGACACTCTCTGGTCGACCTTTTGTAAAGGGCTTGGGCAGGGGTGGAGGGGAAACCATGTGCAGGTTTCCAGGTGAGAGGCAGGGGTCCTATGGACTGAGGGGGGGCTGCCATGCACCCCTCCACCCCCAGGCTCCACCCTTCCCTCCCTGCTCTGGGCCCCAGCAGGGATGCTGGCTTCACCCCTGGCTCTTGCTCTCTGGTTTGGGGTGGGAAACCAGAGAGGGCAGGGGTGTGTTTCCTCAGCTGGGCCCGCTCTCCCTCTGAAGGCCACAGCCCTCCCCCCGCTCCAGGCCCAGGCCACCTGCCTGCCTTGCCAGCCCCAGCAAGGCTCCTGAGTGCTTCACTCTGCCCAGTCGTACCCACACCTTGGAGAACAGACCTCTTATTCGTCCCCTTCCCCAGTGTCGTGCCAGCCCTTGGTGACGGCGTACATTCACCAGCCTTGCCGCGCCTGAATCTGCCAGGATCGTGACAATTTGAGGCTCACACGTTGAAAGCTCCTTGCCCTTGAAGCGCAAACAGGGTGACCACACTTACGGGGGGGAGCACCGAGTAACGCACGGAATTGCCAGTTCAGTAGGTCAGGAGCCTGAAATCAGTATAGCACTGCAGGTCGATTATCCTTCACAACAAAAGTACAATGAGGTCACCTTGTAGAGGGTGTGCAGGAGGGGCTGGACCCGGAACGGGGGACCTGGGCTCAGATCCCAGCCCCACTGCACGACTGTGGGCAAGCCACTGGTCACAAATAGCCCCTCCTCGGGCTCGATCCCCCAACCACCATTTCTTTTTATTGGAGGTGAAATTTATGTGACAAAATGAACTGCTCATCGTCTTAGAGTGAACAATTCGGTGGCTTTGAGTTTGTTTACCGTGTTGTGTGCCCACCACCAGGGAGACCCCCAGCCTCTCCCCCAGCCCCCCGCAGCCCCCGATCTGCATTCCGTGTCTGAGCCTGCCCGCTCTGGATGTCTCACGTAAATGGAACCACAGCATACGTGGTCTTCTGACCGCGATGACGTCCTCGAGCTCCACCCCAGGGTGGGGCCCCATGCGGTTCCGCCGTGTGGACATCGACCATCTTTTGAAGCAGGGATTTTCATGTTCGTTTTGCAAACACAGAAGACGGGCATCAGAAAGGCTTCTCTGGTCTTGTGAGCTCGCGGGGTCCAGACATGAGATACCCGAAGTGGTGTGGCGAGGAGGAAGGAAGGGTCTAGACGTGCTCTCCCTCTCAGTTCTTCCCCTCCAGATCCTATCCTTACTTAACACTGAGATATTTTGTTCATCATAGCTTTTTCCATGTGTTTTTATTGATTTTTTAATTAAAAAATTTTAAATTTGATGGGCGCCTGGGTGGCTCAGTCAGTTAAGCGACTGCCTTCGGCTCAGGTCATGATCCTGGAGTCCCGGGGTCGAGTCCCGCATCCGGCTCCCTGCTCGGCGGGGAGTCTGCTTCTCCCTCTGACCCTCTTCCCTCTCGTGCTCTCTATCTCTCATTCTCTCTCACTCAAATAAATAAATAAAAAAATCTTTAAAAAAATTTTTTTAATTTGAAAATTTTAATTGAACTTTCAATTTTAGCCAAAGTAATCGTAGGTTGACGTGCAGTTTCGGGAAATGGTATGGTGTGCCCTAGACCCGGTTTTCCTTGCTGGTGGCATCTGGCCGTGGCTGTAATGCAGGACTCTGGCGCTGATACCCTCTCCTGGATGGTTTTCACAGAAGAACCTGATGATCACGATCATATAATTCCTTCCATTTCTCCCTCGTGGCGTTCGGACTACTGTCACACACTGTACTAATACACGCAGTATGAAGTCCACAGGGCACGGCTATTTTTATTTGAGCGGTCAATGATCACTTATTAGATGTCGCTGGTAACGGGAGGATCACCTGTTTCTCCACACGGCTGCTGGTCCCAGCGCTTGACATTCCCGTGTGGATTCACACTTGTCTGCTATTCCCCTTCTGCCAGAAGGACGGAAGGACGTCCTTCTGCACCTCTCGCGCTGCTGGTGGCGAATTCTCTCCACTCCTGTCCGAAAACACCTCTATTTCGCCTTCAGTTTTGGAAGATACCTCTGCTGGGTATAGAATTCCAGCTCGGCACCTCAGCCATCTTGCTTTGCGGTTCCCGGGAGAAGTCTGCTGACGCTCTTGTCTTTATTCCCCCTTTTCTGGCTGCCCTGGGGTCATCTCTGTCGCAGCTTTTGAGCAGTTTGAACATGACATGCCTCATAGACTTCCTCACGCTTCTTACGCTTGGGGTATGTTGAGCTTTTATCTATGCACTCATAGTTTTCCCCTGTTTTGGTAAATTTTTAGCCAAAGTTCTTCAAACAGCTTTTCTGTGCTTTCTCTCTTCCTTTGGGGCTCCAATTACACAAGAATCAGGCTCTGTCTCAGAGACAACCACCTTTCTCATTAAAAAAAAAAAATGTTTTGTGTCTTATTCTGGGTAGGGTCCATGACTGTGCCTTCACGTTTACTAATCTTTTCTCTGTCATGTCTAATCTGTTAGTAATATCATCTGGCGAGCTTTTCATCCAAGATGTCATAGTTCTTAAGACTCAAAGTTCCGTTTGGGTCTCATTTGCTTGTTTTGTAGCTTCCATGTCTGCTTAACTTTTCAAATACATGGAATAGAGTTATAGCTGATTTAATGTCCTTGTCTGTTCCTTCCAGCGTCTGGGTCAGTTCTGGGCTGGTGTGAATTAATGAGTATCATCCTCACAGTGGGTCATGTTTTTCTGATTCTTTTCATGCCTGATAATCTTTGATTGGATGCCAGACATTGTGAATTTTGCCTTTTTGACTGCAGAATATTTTTGTATTTCTGTAAATATACTCGCCCTGCGTTCTGGGATGCCGTGAAGTCAGGGGGCAACAGCCTTGCTGACCTTGTTGACTGTGCCCCCGGGGCTGTTCCCAGTCTATGCTACCGATTCCCCATTACTGAGGCAAGACTTTCCTCAGTATTCTTTCCAAGGTCCTGAGAACGATGGGACTTTCTATCACGAGTCTGGCTGCTAGGAAGAGACATTTTCCCAGCCCTGTGTGAGCACCAGCACCATTCTCTTATCCTTTTGGATGGTTCTTTCCAGGTCTTGGATAATTTCCTCATCTGCATGCATTAATCAGCACTCTCCTGAACGCTCAAGAGGGACCCTCCACATTTCTCCGGAGTGCCCATTCTCTCTGTGGAGGTCTCTCCTTTCTGGTACACTGTCCTGCAAATTCCACCTCACTCCCCACAGGCTCGGAGCTCTGTCTCTTCAACTCTGTGCCAGGCCACAACCGGGTTCTCCCTTTCTGCCTCGTGGTCTGGAAATTCTCCCAATGGCAGGGATCCCCTCGTTTCTCCCCCATCTCTCAGAAATCTCTGTCCTTTGTTGCCCAATGCCCAATGTCTTGACAGTCATTGTGTCTCATACTTTGTTTTTTTTTTTAAATAATTGTTTCAGATGGGAACATAAATCTAGTCCCTGTTACTGTATCTTGGATGAAAGTGGAAATCCTCAGACAGTTTTCAAAAGCTAAGGGTCACATCACCATTGCAGAAAAATCCGAGCCCAGACACAAATCCTGGTGATGACGTTTGAGCCCTGGATCAAGCCATGCCAGAAGCGAGACCCTATCCCAGACAGTTCACCTCTAGGAGGCAACAAATCCTCTCTTCTGTTTATTCCAACTGGGCTGGGCTTTCTGCCCCCTTGCTCCTGCCCGCTCCCTATCCAGCCATTGCTGCACAAGGCGGCTCCCTCCAGAAAAGCAAGACCAGGCCTGGCTGGGACAGGTATGGGGGTGCTGAGTGAGTTTTACGCTTCTGAAAACCCACCCCGACCAGGTGAGGAGAGTGAGTAGGTCACATGCTCCCCACTCTCAATCCTCCAAACGTTTCTCAAAGCACTTGAAATAAAGCCCCAGTGTCCTTCGCATGGCCTGGCACAGCTAAGCCTCTGTCAGTCCCCTCTTCTGCCTCATTCCCCTGCTCCAGCCCTGCAGGCTGCCAACCCATTCCCACCCTAGGGCCTTTGCACCTGCTGTGTCAGCTGCCTGGGCTGCTTTCCCGTGGGTCTCTGTGCAGCTCCACAGTGCATCTCAGTGTGCCCCAGAACCCTGCACAGGGCAGGGCACCCAGTGAGTTAGCACCTTTCCCCAGCTGGGGACCTTAGGACCGGGCTGGGGTGGCCCTTCAGAAGCTCTCATGACCCCCGGAACTTCCTGGAACCTCTCCTGGCAGGGTGGGGGTGGGGCCCAGTCCCAGACCTCCAAACTGCTCTCTCCTGCAAAATATCCCCTTCCAGCAGAGAGGATGGGTCGGGGAGACAGGAAGGAAAAATAATTACTTCTCAGCCTCTAACCTTTCCGGCAAGTGACTCGGTAATAAATAATCCCCACGTCCCTCCAGTGCGATCCATCAGCAGGAGCTCCTAATTACTCCAGACTCACTTTGAAACCACTTCCAGTCCCACTTTCAAATAAATAAAAAATTAACATGGACTGGAGCAGAGACCCAGAGGCAGGGCTGCCCAGCACCTCTCAGAGGCGTCCTGAGCCGGGATGGGGTGCGCCACAGGGAAGGCCGAGGTCAGGGGAGCTCTGGCCCGGGCCCGAGACCCACCTGTCACGTCGAAGGGTCTCTGCCAGTGGCACTCGCCCTGCCGGCCATCGCCTGCACCCTTCTGCGGTCCCAGGGCACCGTGATCTCAGGCCCAGCACGGGGCCAGCGTGCTGGCCACGGCCTCCTTCCCACCCCAGCCTACTTGAGCGAGGACCCCTGTCTGGGCCTCAGGTGTCTTCCATAAACAAGGCTTCTCTGATAGTAACCAGATGGTGGGCAGACAGGGAGACCAGGCCCTAACTGGCCAGCAGTGCGCGACCACCTCTACTCAGGCACATCAGCTCCACGGGTCGTCCGGAGCCGAGGGATGGGAGGAAGCCCCTGGCCAGCCTCACCTGCGGGACTCATGAGGGCTGACCGCCGTGGGGGCCGCAGTCTCCTGGCCTCACGCACCATCACGGGCTCTGGGAAGGTGTGCAGGGGGCGGAAAGTCATGGGTGTGGGGCAGCGTGGGAGAGCACTCCTAGGATGGGACCCCACCACTCCCCTCCTTGGGGCGGCGAGAGCTGAGGGTCTGCGAGGCGGTGCCAGGCAGCAGGGCGGCGTTCAGACGCCAGGCGGATGTGGAGGGCAGCGAGGGGGCGTGCAGGGCCCCTTGGCCAGACCCTCTGCAGGAGAATTAATTAAACGCATCTCACTCTGCTGCCGAGCGATTTCTGCTGACCTCACCAGGCCGATTAATATTTAATTAGCCTTTGGGAGGAAGGGGGGTACTTATTAACCTGCTCTGTCAATCTTGGACAGGTCTTGGACAGGCAGTGAGTGTTCTAGGGAGCAGCTCCTGGAGCCTCCTGGACCGGGGCCCGAACGATGTGTGCCCCCACCTCAGGCTGCACTAACACTGAGCGTTAGGGGCTGCCCTGACTAGGACAGCCTGAGCTGGGGTGCACGGGGTGGAGGGCGGGGGTGCCCTTTGTCGGGCAGAGCAGTGCCCTGAGTGTCATTCACTGGCCCGATCCAGCTTGGGCAACCTGCTGCTCTGGGGCCTGAGGCCTGGTGCTGACCTGTGGGGAAGGAGCAGGGTGACCCCAGGATCGGGAGCAGCTCCATGCGGAGGCTGCAGCGGTGGTTGGGGGGTGGGGCCACGCAGGACCATGCTGTGACAGGAAGTACAACCTGGACGGCCGTACCTGGCAGCCCTCTCCCAGCACTAGCCTGACACTACCCTCTGGGGGCCTGCCAGCACTTTACAAGAAGCCAGAGAAGCGAGTTCTATGTGGGCTCTCCTGGTCTTTCAATTCGATAACAGATTCCGCATTCTAAAGAGCCAGGTGAGCCCGGCAGTCCGCGTGAGGCCGTGCAGCCCAGCACATAGGTCCTCAGGAAGCTCTCCGGAGATGGATGCCTGGCTCAGGAGGATAGCCCACGCCACCACCTCATGCAGCAGCCACCCCCAACCCCAGCCCGGCCCCTGCCCACCTTTGCTGCCAAGCCTGGCCATGCCCCCATCCTCCCTGAGCACCCTGCCACCCACTCCCCCCAAACCCCTGGACCTTTGCACATGCTGTGTCTCCACTGACAAAGCGAGCCGACCCAGGAGTTCTCTAGTTTGACTCTCCCTGTCTCCTGGAGGCAGGCAGGGCTTGCTGGGTGGAGGAGGGGGTATCTGGGACCCCTGGGGGCATCCCTGGGGCAGATAGTCCCCAGTCAGGGTGACAACCAGGTGGGGCAAGACACCTAAGATGGGCTGGCAAGGGGGCTACACGTTGCCCCTCTCTGCCAGCCGGCCCCCCAGGCCCCTCCTGAGCCCGCAGCCAGGCACACGGGCCCACTCAGCGAGGACCTCTCTCCCCCATGTTGGCAGGCGGTGATGAAATTTTTAAATAAGGCAAAAAAATTAAAACTCCCTCGAGTTTTATTAAGTAGGGATGCTGCAAGGTAATTACAAACTGGCTTAATTAAAATCCACCCTTGGAAAGCACCAGTGGGTGGCCCTGGCAGGGAAGGAGGACAGGAGGGGAGTGGCTTCCTTGTGCCGAGCCTCAGTTTCCCCAGCCGTAAAGTGGGGATGACGCTAACCTCTGGACCAGGAGGGGAGCATCAGTGCAGTGTCCGCGTGCTCAGAGAGGCCAAGGGCCACGCTTGAGTCACACAGCAGGGCTGAACTGGACCCTGGGGGAGGCCTGCCCCCTGAGGGGTTCGGTGAGGAGGGTCCCAGAGACCCTGCCCCAGATCGCATCAAGCACCACAGCGGTCAGCACGGGGAACCTCCCAGCCGCCATGTCTTCCCGCTGGGCCTACGGGCCGTGCCCGCTGGCAGGAGAAGGGCAGTCCTGCTGAGGGCACCTCTGGCAGAGGGCGGGGCGAGGGCCTGCAGGTGCAGGAAGGGGGCAGCTTGGCGGGGCAAGGCCGGGAGGAGGCAGAGGAGGGGGCTGCCGAGCTCCCCGCGGGGCTCGGTCTGTTTCTGCCCCTCCCTGTCGGCGCTGCCACGGGGACAGATGGAGGGCCAGCAGCACAGCCTGGCTGGGAGTGGGCAGGAGCTCGGTCCTGGATCAGCGCCGTAGGCCTCCCAGGGCCAGTGACTCCCACCCTCAGCACTGGGCCCTTGGCACCCGGAGGGGGACGGAGTCAGGACCTGAGAGGGGCCTGATGCCCAGGGGGCGGAAGTTGAACGGCTGGGCAGAGGGGGCAAGACAGAGACGGAGGGGAGAGGCTCACCCGGGTGTGGGGAGTGGAGGGGTGCCCCTTGCAGAAACCTAACCAGTCGTCTCCAGCTCAGGACCCAGAGGGGACCCCGGAGCTCCTTGGGGTCACTGGGCCGGGGAAGGCAGGCCCGCTCACTCCCTTACCCCTGTGTGCGTCAATTACACACTGGCCATTGTCCACCCACTGCAGTCCCCGGGACCTGTCTGGCCAACAAAAGGGAGGGCAGCCCCCGCTGGGGTCACAGGAAGCCTGCAGGGTCACCCAGGCGTGGTCTAATCCTGGCTTGGCTGTTGGCCAGCCATGTGGCCTTGGGTGAGGCGTCTGGCCCTGAGCCTCAGTTTCCCCCTCTGTCAAGTGAGGAGAGAGCCCCCACCTCCTAGGCCACTGTGGGAGTGTTAAGCACCTGGCTCACAGTCGGCGCCCCGACTGGGGCCTGCCTGCCCGCCCAGCCATCCTTGGGATCCTAGCTCCAGCCCCAAGCCCACCCCCAGGCCATTCCAGCTGCCACCCCCAAGGCTCATAAACCCCTGAGCTTTGATCTGTCCCCATTCTGTCCTGGCCGGAAGAGACGGGGGCTCCTCCCAACCGGCCCCTCCGTGTCTCGCCTCCCCACCCCACTGCCTCCATTAACCTCTGCACCCCAGGCGGAAGGGGCAGCCATAGCCCTGGCCCGTTCCCATGGTGGGGGCACCCCAAAGGTGGGGTTTGTCGGGGGCCCCAGGGCCAGCCTGGGAGAAGATCCTGTTGTGGTAGGGCCGGGAGAGAGCCTCAAGGGTCACCACCCACGGGCAGCCATCCTGAAGAGCTCAGGGCCTTGGGTCGCCCCTGATGCCCGGGCCGACATTCTACCTCAGAGAGTGGATGCTGACCGCCCCAGCCTGTCCCTTCACCAGAGCCAAGACTGTCCTGTCACCCTGGCAGGGTCCTCTTCTGCCCCTGGGGAGCCCTTGGGGGCCAGGGGAGGGGGAAGAGCCCGCAGACTGCATTTTCTCATCAGTGCTGTCCCAGCCACCCCCTGGAGCCCCGTACCACCCTGTTCTGACCCCCGGACATCTCCCTCCACAGCCTGTGCTCCCAGGCTGACCGGGGGCAGCATCCCAGCTTCAGGCCGGGACAGGCTCACCAATGCGCCTGCTGGCAACTCCTCGTGCTGGTGTCCAGCCGGCCGTCTGCCTGCAGCCCCCTCTCAGTGCCGCATTGTGGTTCCATGCTGGTCACAGTGGGTATGGGGCTCACGCTCTGGAACAGGTCAGCAGGCTCACCTCGTGGCCGCATGTGGAGGCTCTGCCCTGAACACACACCGTCCACAGAGCCCCTGGACCCACCTGGCTGAGTCTAACCCTGAACCACTTGGTTCCCCTCGCCTGGCCTGCCCAGGGCAGCTGGGTGGCTGGACCAAACCAGGAGGTTTCCAGGGGCTCTGCATTCCCACGGTGGTGCCCTGGTCCAGGCGAGGCATCTGTCAGTGGGGGACATCTCCCTCACGGGGAGGACAGGAGGGTGCTCAGGGGGTCTCTCCCCCTGGGTCCAGGTGCTCAGTGCATGTCTGTGGCCCCACCATTCACAGGTACAGTGGTGAGCAGAGTAAATGTCCCTTCCCGGTGCTCAGGGTCTGGAGGCCCATAGATGAGACACCAGTGGGCGCCCGCTGAGATTATAGCAGGGTGTGGGGAGAGGAAAGGGGCCAGGGAGGTGGCGTCTGGGGACAGACACTCACAGGCCCTGGAAGGGCCTTAGGCTCAGAGCAGTGGGGGCAGGATCGAGGGTGGGGGCAGCCTGTGATGGGGGCATGGGGGTGAGGCAGGAGAGACAGGAGGGAGGCTGCCAGGAGGGAGGAGGAGAGCAGAGCCAGCAGGGCTGACCTGGCCCAGTGTCCACCCCCCAGACCTCAGGGGAGCCTGGTCCTGGCCGGCTTTGCCTCTGTGCCATGTGACTGTGGGCAAGGCCCTGCCCACTCTGGGCCCCTGAGTGTGAGCCCTGTGGAAACCGCAACATGCCCCCCGCCCCTTCTCGCGGAGAGAGGAGGGTGGGGGACTCGGCCAGCGCACGAGCCTCCTAGGTGGGAGCCCCCCCACCGCAGCCCTGCAAGCCTCCAGCCTCCCACCTCTGAGCCCCCCACACCTGGTTCCCACGTCCTCCCCGCTCCCCGCCGTGTCGGCCCCGTCTGGAATCGACACATTTCCTTCCTCGAAATGATGCATGTTTTCCCCGTCGGTTTTACAAATAACTTCAAATTTTACTGTTTTCTTTCCCTAATGAATTCTCTGAAACGTGTTACAAGCTCCCCAGTAATGAATGTGGAGCGGGCGGCCGCGGTGCAGCCGGTGCTCCGCCTGCCTCCACCTGGGCGCCGCCGAATTAGCCCTCGCCACACTCTGCGCGCGGCCCTGATGCAGCCTTGTTTAGCGCAATTGGTGGGAATCCATTATATTGACAATATCCATTTGTGTAATTCCTGCATTAGGATTTTGTGCTAAACTGTGTTTGAAAGGCGCTGCTGACCCTGATTACCTCTTTAATTGTGCTTAAAAACCCAGATTAATTCAGAGGCGAAGCTGACCGTGCTGGGAAGGGGCCTTGCTGCACCCAAGGAGTGGACGGTCCCTGGGCCTTGGGGGGCTGGCGGGTCCGGGAGGGTGCTCTCTTGTCCTCGGAGCCGCCAGGAAACCCCGGGGCCGGGGCAGGCAGAGAAGGAGAGCAGCTCCCAAAGGTCAAGGGGGCTGGCCGTGGGAACCCTGCCGCGGCTCTTGGCAGATACTGGGCTCCCCCACCCCCGCGACTTACAGCACTTTTCCTGGGTTAGACGGAGTCTGAGGGTGGGTCTGGATGGAGACTTGTTCCATCTGCTGCAGGCTTCGCAAGAGAGGTGGGTAGGGCTCCGCTCGGCCTCAGCAGCTCCTGCCTCTGGAGGACCTGAAGGAGGCTTAGGGGTCCCACTGCCCATGTTACCAGCGGAGAAACCGAGACCAAGCGGGCCAGGGCTGCCTCCAGGTCACACAGAGGTGGCAAACTTAGTGTAGGGCCAGCCGGGAGGCCTGTCTTCACGATGAGCTAGGCTGCTGGCTCTGCTGTCCTGCAGATTCTGGGGTGCTCACCCATAGTGGGGGGCAGTCCCTGTAGAGGGGAAATCAACCAGACGTGCCTCCCATGAAAGGAGCAAGGACCCTAGGGTCCAGCTGAGCCAGGTCCAGGTCTTGGCCCCTCCCTGAGCCTGTCTCCCAACCTGGGCAGAGGAGTCCTGTTGTGCGTCATGGAGGTGATCTTTGGTGGGCCATGCCCAGCACAGGTGGACACACAGTGGGCACTGAGCAAAGACTTGCTGTTTCCTTGCTTACGTTTCCCTGTTCTGTACCCCTCCTCGAGTCTCGGGGTGGTGGGGAGTGAGGTGCCCACATCCCTGCTTTCACACCATGAGGTGTCCAGCCTCAGAGCACATCGAATTCCCTGGGGCAGGGTCAGAATTTCCGGGGTGGGCTCTGGGGGTGCAGAGGGAGGTGGGCCATCAGGTAAACTGGCACAGGACCCCAATGGCAGGGGGCAGGGGTGCGCCTGAGACCTGAGTTTCTGGCCCAGCCTCTACTCTGGAGCCCAATCCCAGGGACAAGGGAGTGCCCGCCCTCTGCCCTGTCTGAGCCCGGCGTCTGCATGCATCAGATGTGGGGATGGTGAAGGAGGGCACCTGAGGACGAGATGCAGGAGTTGCTCTGGACCCTGAATCAGGGGGCACACATGATTGGGGTGACCTCCCCATTCACCTTTCCCTGGGGGGGGTCCTGGGTAGAGCAGGTGAGGTGACAGGGCCCCTTGGGCACCCGATGCGCTAGAGGAGAGCCCTCAGGAGGGACACGCAGGGCCGAGGGAAGCGGGGTCGGGGAGGAAGCTTGGCAGAGATGTGGTCCTGCTGAGTCTGACCCCTCCTCATGGGGGCTACAGGGTGGAAACAGCACCCCAGCGGTGGTCCCACCTTGGGGACAGGGGCTGGGACTTTTGCACCTACATCACTTAGTCATGGCAGCCAGGAGGCTGCCTGGGGAAGGGGCTCTAGCATCCAGGTGTTTCCAGTCCAGGCAGGGGCACCCTGTAGCCATCAGCAGTCCTGGCACTGGGGGAGCAGAGGCCTGAGATTTACCCACTCAGAGCGCTGACATCTGGTCAGCAGCGCAGCAAGACCAGTGAACTTCATTCGCGGGCTTCTGCACAGATTGTGTGCATGCACTTGTGCACACACACACTCGTGCGCGCACACTCGTGCACATGCACACGGTCGTGCACATACCTGTGCACGCACACACGTACACACTTGTGCACGCACACGCACATGGTTGTTCACACTTGTGCGCGCGCACGCACTCGTGCACACGCACACGGTTGTGCACACATATACACGCAGCCGTGCGCGCGCACACTCGTGCATACACACGCACCCACGCACGTACACACACACTTGTGCACGCACACACCCATGCGCACACACACACAGTCGTGCACGCACACACCCATGCACACGCACATGGGCATGCACACACGCTTGTGCACGCACACATTCGTGCATATGCACATGGTTGTGCACACACACACCGGCGTGCACATGAGTGCACGGTTCTAACACCTCCGCCGAGGCAGAATTCCCATACCACACATCCCCCACGTACAGCGCACTGTCCCGTAGCTCTAGTGACCTCGCAGGTTCATGCAGCCAGTTCCAGGACACCTTCGTCCCCCTACCCTGTGGCACTCACCCCGCATTCCCCTCAGAGCCCCCAGCTCCAACCACAGGAGTGGAAATGACAGGCGTCTTTTGTGATGGACTTCTTTCTGCTTTAGCGTAACATTTCCAAGCTTCACCCCTGTTGCCAATCGAATCTGTACTTTGTTCCTTTCTGTGGCTGAATAACACGCCATTGTATGGACAGATCGTATTGTTTATCCACTCGCCCACTGGCGGCATTGGGTTATCTCCAGTCTTGGGATACTGTAGCTCGTGCTGCCGTGAACGTTTGTGTGCAGTTCTGTGGGCACCCGTGCCTTTCTCTCTTTCGGGCACATGGCTTGGAGTGGAATTGTTGGGTCACGTGGCAGCTCTGTGTTTAACCCTTTGAGGAACCGCCAGAGTGTTCTCCATTTCACGTTCCCACCGACAGCACATGAGGGTTCAACATTCATCCGTCTTGTGTATCGTAACCACCGAGTGGGTGTGAGGTCATGTCGTTGCTTTGCATCAGCCATCAGCTTACGATGCATCGTTCACGGCTTATGGGCAATTTGTGTATTGTCTTTGAAGAAACGTCTATTCCCATCCTTTGCTCATTTAAAAAAACTGGGTCCCTTGTCTTTTTTATTATATTTTCTAGGTACGAATGCCTTATCAAATGTATGATTTGCAGACATTTTCTCTCATTCCGTGGGCTGTCTTTTTAGTTCCTCAGTGGGGTGTCCTTTGAAACACAAAGGTTGTAAATTTTGATGATGTCCAATGGATCAATTTTTTCTTTGGTTGCTGATGCTTTTGGTGTCACAGCCAAGAAACCATTGTGTCACCCAGAACCATGGAGACTTGCTCCCACGTTTTCTTCTCGGCCCTTCAAGGCTCAGCTGCCACATTTCTGCCACATTTAGGTGTTGATACAGTGTGAGTCCATTTTTTTATAGGTCGTGAGGGAGGCTTCCATCTTGCGTGTGGACGCCTGGTGTCCTGGCACCATTTGCTCCAAAGACCGTTCTTTCCCCGCCAACTAGTCTTGGCGCCCTCGTCAGAGGCCAGCAGACAGCAAGAGTAGGGTTATTCTCGGCTGAGGTTCTGTGCCTGGGAGCCCCGTTTCTGTCTGTGTGTCATGATCACCACAGCTCGGTGAGAACTTCTGAAATCAGGACATGTGAGGGCTCCTCCCCTGTTCTTCTTTTTCAAGATTCTTTTGGCTATTCTGGACCCCTTGAGTTTCCACATGAATTTTAGGATCAGCTCGTGGATTTCTGAAAAAAAAATGTTTTTTTAAAAGCCAGGATTTTGATGGAGATCCTTAGAAGCCCCCTGGTCAAAGATGAACGGGAGGGAGGGAGGGAGGGAGGTCTCCCCTGCCCGAGGAGCTGCTCTGGCCTGTCGTCCTCATGCCCTGGGCACTGCGTGCTCAGTGACCGCTCTGTCCCCCCATGGAGAGCGGGCCCCTCACTGCATCCCAGAGGGACCCCAAGTTTGCCCCGACCCACACTGCTCTCCCCACATTTATGCCCCAATTTCCAGGCCGGGTTCAGCCCCCCACCCCTTCCTGCCACCTTAATTAAGTGGCCAGGCCCAGGCCTCCCACCCACTCCTGGCCCCCGCCTTCGCCCAGGCCGGGATGCCTGTGCCAGGAAGCACACCCCCCTGAGTTATTTACTTTCCTTAATAACCTTTTATGAGGGGCCTGCATGGCCTTCAGGAGAGCGGCGGAGGTGGCTCCGGGGTCATCCCTCGGATGTGCTTTTATTAACTTAAAGTCAGCCCGCCAGCAGGTTAAGCAGCGGCCCTTCTCCCCTGGGCTGTCCACTGGATGCTGGGCCCTCCTGCTCCAGGTGTGGTGAGGCTGGGTCCGGTTTAATTAAATCCTCCCTCTGCTTGTATCTCCAAGGGGTGGGTGGCAACTCGTGCAGGAGACTCCCAGCAGCTCCTAGCACACAGTGCAGCCATCTGCCCGCTCTCCGGCGCTCCCTGCCCACCTGCCTCTCAACAGCAGGACTGATCCGTAAAATTTAATCCATTTCCTATTTAATCAAAATCAATCAATTTCATTTAATTCTACAGTTAGTCGATTGTATTGAAGTATAATTTATACACTGTAGAATGCTCCCCCTTTAAGCATACCGTTCGATGAGTTTTGACAACTATATACACTGGTGAGGCACCACCGCAGTCAAGATGGGGCGGCTCTCCCTGTGCAACATGTGGCCATGAGCCACGTGGGGCCACGAGCCACGCAGGGCCACCGAGCGCCTGGGATGTGGCTAGTCCGGACGGACATGAGCCACACATGTGAAATACACAGCGGGTTTCCGGGATGGTCTGGGGAAGAAACGTGAACTATCTCAGGAACGATTTCCATAGCGATTCTGTGTCCAATGGTAACATTTCAAGCACAGTGAGTTAATACAATATAGTATTGAAATTAGCGTCACTGTTCTGCTTTGCTTTCTGAACAAGTCCACTGGTACCTGTTGGCTGGCAGAGGCTCCCTTCACCCCAGAAACTTCTGTGTGCCCCGCAGCCCTGCCCCACCTGTGAGATGGGGTTAGGACGGGCCGCCTGGGCTGGTCCTAGGGCTGCAGGTCACGAGGCGCCATGTGTCTGCAGAGCCCCCAGCTCTGGGCGGGTGCACCGCGCGCGTCTTGCATCTGGTTCACCCTCCCGTGTCATTGGTTCTGGAAGGAGGGAGGTGTGGGGGCACCCTTTGCTCTCTGGCCCCCCACAGGGAGGGAACTTGTTCATTGGTATCGTCTGCAGAGCAAACTCCTGCAAACCTCTCCGACAGTGCCCACCTGGTCTCCCTGGCCCGCACCCACCCAACTCCTGCCTGTGACCTTTGGGGCCCTAGAAGAGGGCCCAGGTGAGCCCTGAGTTTAGCCACTCTGCGCCCAGGACAGCAGTTTCAGGGGGAGCGTCGCACCTTGAGAGGGGAGGCTCCTGAGCAGGACCGCGGACATGGGTGCTGGGACCCAGGGGGACGTCATCCAGAGACTCTGCCAATGGGGGCCTGAGCTTGGCAAGAGGGGACCTCTGTCTAAGGCTCTGGCGTCAGGGCACCCAGCCTCCCACTGCGTGAGCCCTACTGTGTGCCAGGCCACGAGCCAGGCGCTGGAGTGGGAGTGGGCACACGGCCACCCCAAACAGATCTCGGTTTACAAAAGCTCGTCTTACGTAGGACCCCTGGAGGGGGCTCAGAGGAAGTGGGGACGGAGGCTCTGGAGGAAAAGGCCAGCCCTGACGGACGGTGGCGATGGGTCGTAGCGCATTGAGCAGGGCGTCCACAGTCACTGCCGGTACACGTGCATAAATACAGGTGGGGGAGGGAGGGCCGTACAGAAAGACAACACGTGTAGAAAGGAAAGTGGAATTCGAGAATTTACCTTTGGCCACCCCGTAGAAATAATTGACTGGGGCGAGAATCACCGATAAATCAACACAGGGTGTGAGGGGGATTGCCTGGCAGGGTCTGCGCACGGTGACTCAGGTGCCCCTCCTGGCATCACACACGTCCCCACAGCACCTTGCCCACATCAGGAGGAGACGTTACCCAGACCCGAGCGGAGGGAGGGGCACTCCACCAGTAATTCCCCTGGGCTGTTTGAAACGGCGGCTTCACAAGATTCCCGGCCAAGGGAGGCTGAAGAGGTGTACCCGGAGATTCCGCGGGTGTGGACTGGATGCAGGCCGGGGCCGGTGTGCCAGCAAGGACACAGGGGAGTGCTTGGAGCCTGGACGGGCACAGTGGGTGAGGCGCCCACCACGCAGGCTGGTCCTGGGAGCTGGCTAGAAATGCAGAGTCTCAGGCCACCCCACTCCCACTGAACCCAAACCTGCATATTTGCTATTTTTTTTTTAATTTTTAACTTTCTTGACAGCTTTATCGAGGTGTAATTGACTTCACATATGTAAAGGGTTTTTTGATATATTTTGACAACTGTATACCCCCAGTGAAACCATCACCACGATCATGTCAAAGAACACATCGTTCACCCCAACAGTTTCCCTGAGCCCCTCTGTAATCCCCTCCCTCACCTCCTTTTCCTCCGCCCTTGGCCCCAGGCATCCCTAACCCGTCCTGTCATTATAGATTAGTTTGTATTTTCTATCATTTCATAGGAACAGAATATGTACCAATTTTTGGTCTGGCTCATTGCACTCCAGAGAAAAACGTTGAGGTTCATCTATACTTTTGCATATATATCAGCCATTCTGTCCTTTTTGTGGCTGAGCAGAATTCTGCTGAATGGATGTACCACAACCTGTCCATCAGTCTGTCGATGGGCACTTCCTGTTTCCGGCAATCATGACGTCGCCACGAACATGGGTGGACAAACACTTTTCTATCTGCAGACGCGGGACTGCTGGGGTGCAAGGCAAGTGGATAGTTGACATTGTAAGCTCCGTCAGACTGCCTTCCATGGCAGGTGTGCAACATTCCATTTCTGCCACCCGTGCACGGAACTCCCATCCCTTCCACGTCCCGCTGACACTGACAGTGGGTAGCCTTCTGTTTTGAGCCACTCCAAGGGTGTGGAGGGTGTCTCGGGGTGGGTGCTGCGTTTCCCCAGTGACTGAGGATGGTGAGTATCTTTCCCTGCGCTTCTTTGCCATCTGTACATCTTGGGGGAAGCTACTGTTGAAATTACTCGACCCGTTTTGGGGTGTGTTTACTGTTTGGTTACTGCTGAGTTTTGAGAGCTCGTTATATATTTTGACACAAGTCTTTCGTTGGGTGTATGATTTGCAAAGATTTTCTCCCTGTTTAGGGCTTGTCACTTTGTTCTCATAGTGTCTTTCAAAGAACAGAAGTTTTAAATTTGATAAAGTCCAATTTATGCATATTTTATCTTATAGATCATGCTTTCAGTGTCATAGCTGAGGAATCTTTACTTACCCTGAGTTTACAAAGATTTGATCTTTGTAAAAACATTTGATAAAAGATTTGATCTTTGTAAACATCCAGATGATTTTCTTCTACAAGTTTTTTAGTTTGAGGGTTTGCTTTTAGGTCTGTGATCCACTTTGACTTAGTTTTCATATGTGGTGTGAGGTATGGATCATAATTCTTCGTTTGTTTGTTGTTGTTGGGGTTTTTTTTTTTTAGGCATATGGATTTGTTGAAAATCCATTTGTTGAAAAATCATCCTTTCCCCACTGACTTGCCCTTTTGCATTTTTGTCGAAATTGATTGTCTGCATATGTGTGTGTGTCTGTTTCTGGGCTTTCTATTCTGTTCCGCTGACTTGTTGGTCCATTCCTCATGCCAGTTCCACACTCTTATTTATTACTGTAGTGTTATAAGAAGTCTTAAAGTCAAGAAGGGCTAGTCCTCCACCTTTGTTCTTCTTTTGCAATGTTTTTTTTAGACTGTTTTATAGCCTTTGCATTTCCGCTTGAATTTTAGAATCAGCACGTCAATTCCTACAAAAAGCCTGCTGGGATTTTGTTTTAGGTTGCCGTAAACTCCCGCCCAAGAGCTCCAATGCGTTCATTGGCTGCTGGGCTTGGGAACCATTTCTGGGTGGACCTGGCACAGGAAATGGTCACTTCCTTTCTTCTCCTGTGTCTCGGGGACGGCGGCTCCCAAGGCCCCGAACAGCTGGAGCTGATGGGTGAGGATGGAGTTGGTGCAGCAAGGTGGGCATGTGGGACCTCCAGCTGGGGCTCTCGGAGCTGCCCCGTCCCCCCGGCCCACTGCATGACAAGGGTTTCTGCACCGGCCTGTCCACAGGAACCTCACCAACCCCAAACCTCGGTGTAGTGAAGATGCTCATAAAAGACAGCTCATTCAGGGACCTGAACGTTCTCCCCAAGTTCCTGGACCCTGTAATAAACATAAATAAAACTAAATAGGACACGTATTTCGGGTGACTGGGTAGCTGGCGTGTGCTGATCTGCCTTGACAGAAGGCTTGGAAAAGTGCTCACAGCCTCCCACTGTGAGTGCATGGACCCACTCACTGTTCCTTGGTGGCACTCTGCAGCCAGGCCCTGCAGCTATCAAGGCTTCTGTGTCAGGAAGTCCCCCTGGCCAGGCAGGGAGCACTCTCCCCACCTTTCAGAGCCTTCCAGACGGGAAGCTGACCCCCAGGGTTCCCATCACACATTGCTGCTGGTTCCCTCCTCTCGAAGTCCTCCGTGTGTTCCTCGGAGCACGGCAGGGTCATCCCACCACACCAGCAGTCCAGAAAGCCGAGGACTCTTTGTGGAGGCCGGGCAGCCGGCAGGGAATGGGGGCACGTGGCCTCCTGGCTCCCCGCTGCTCCTGCGACACCTCAAGGGCACCTGCCCAGCCCCGCCTGCTCCCACACCCCGCTCGCTTGCCCTGCACCTGCCCTGCACCTGCTGTCCTATGCGCTGCTTGGGGGCCACTTCCTGCCCTCTGAAGAGCCACCCCAGCTATTTACCATGGACTCATTTAAGTTGGTTAATCTTTAATAATGTTGAAATTTCCATGTGAATAATTCAGGTAAATTATTTATTAAAGCACAGGATAAAGGGATCAGGAGAATTACCAGTAGACAGTGTTACCTGGGGTGTGGGCAGGGTGGGCGAGGGGGCTGGGGGGATCAGTGAGGGTAGGGAAGGCCTGCTGATTGCATCGTGCGGACCCTCACCCAGCTTTGTGGCCAGGAGGGCCCCCCCCGAGCTGGACAGGTGGCATTGGCACAGACCCCACCAAATCTGCTGCTCCCCCACGGCCCCAGTGACCACCCAGCCATCCAGTCCTGTAGCCTGGGGGCCCCTGTTTTGCTCTCAAGCCCCCGTGTCCACCTGCAACAGTTTCCTTCATGCCCCTGTGGCCATTCGGGCCCCTCAGTCCGTCCCTAGCAGGCCGAGGGAGCTTCCTGTGCATCAGCCTGATCATATCCCCTTGTGAGGCCCCCCAGCAGAGGACCCCATGAGGCCCCGGGCCTGGCAGGATTGCTCCCCACACACAGCTCCCCGCAGGCCCTTCCTGCCTTGGCATCATCACGCCCACAGGCACGCCCACCATTCAGGGCAGCAGGGATCTCCCTGGCCCAAGCCCCACCACACCCAGCCTGCACCCCTAGTTGCGACCCTCCATCTAGAGGCTCCAGCCCTGCACCCTGGAGCTGTCCCGACGTGCTGGCCAAGGGGCCTGCAGCACCAGCCAGCTCCCCCCAGACATGCCCAGCCCTGACCCCTGACCCCGCCACCCCCTGGGCTGCCCCCAGCCCCAGATTCCTCACAGTTCCTGTCCTGATTAGATCTCTCCCGTGGCTCCCCAGTGCTCCTAGAGCACAGCCCAGGCTCCTTGGTTGTTCACAGCACCCCTGTCCTCCTGCCACCCCCGCCCTGGCTCCACTCAGAACGGAATGCGGCTGGTCCCGACACACTTGGATTCCGAACTCAGCCAGCTCCCCCAACCTCCATAGGCAGAGGCAGAAGCACCTCAGGGAGCCTCCTGAAGACCTCTACGTGGGACTTGGGGGGGGATCTGGGGCAGGGGCCAGGACCACCGGACCCTGACCAGCAGGAGAGCATCTCCCCAGCACTGGCTTGGCATGAGAACCAAGAAGCCCAGAAAGAGGACCCAACCTCTTGCTTAGGATCCAACCTTGGGGGTGAGGGTGGTCGGGCTGACAGGTGTCCTTGTTTTATCAAAATTCCAGCTTGTGGACCCATCCTGGGGCCAGCAGCTCCCCTGAGCCAGGCGGTATCGCCATGGTCTGTCCACTGTCATCTGGGAGCCCATGGGTGCCCTAGCCCCACCAGCCCCTGCCCGGCTTTAATTGCCAGCATCGCGATAATCCCAGTGGAGACGCTTTCCGGGGACACGGTCCGTGGGGGTGGGTCCGGCGGTGTGAGGACCATTTCCAAGCTCCACAGGCAGTGACCTGGTGGGCGGTCCACTGGGGCAAGGAAGGGGACCCATGTGCAGCTACTCTCTGCTCCTTCGGCCCTGTGGCTGGGAAAACAGCTTCACCCCACTATGCCTCAGTTTCCTCCTTTGTACCATGGAGAAAATCCAAGCATCCTGGGGGCCTGTTCACTGCTCAAACAGTAGGACCGTCCATGTGAGTGCCAGCAGCGCTCACTGAACCCAGCCATGTGTGTCCTCCTACCTTGCAGGTGGCAGTGAAGGCAGGGGGCGGGGAGGAGGAAGGGAGGTCCCCAGAGGGTGGGTCTCCCTGGCTGCAGTGCCTGGCTGGGCAGCCCTGTTGGGCCCCCTTTCCGTGTCCTGGCCTCGCCCATGTCACGGACCCTGAGGCCCCCCGTTCCTGGCCTTGAGTGTGTCCCTGTGAGGCTCACACATTACCTCCCCAACGAATCCAGCCCCCCAGCTCCATGCCGGCCAGCCTGGGTCCCATCCCCCCACTGTCTCTGGCTCCTGGTTCAGCTGGGAGCAGATGTTGGGAAATGTTTGGCAGATGAGCAAAGCGCTGGCCAAGGCTGCCTGGGGGGCCCACCGTGAGCCAATGCCCAGGATGCTGGGGCAGGGCTGGAGGTGGGAGCAGACTCTTCCTCAAATCCTGTCCCCCACAAAGCACCCCAGAAGAGCTGCTGTCCTGAGCTAGGCAGACCACCCTAGGAAGGAGGTGAAGAGACATGGGGGGAGACCAGCCCTGTGAGACGTCCTCAGGACCTTCACTCTGCTTGGGGCTCCCCCTTCCCCACCACAGCTCTGGGGACCGCCAGCTGCTCTGCAAAGAGCCCCCTGCCCCCCAGTTCCAGACCTCCCGCCTGCACTGAGCCCTCAGGCTGCCCAGCAAATGCCTGCAGTCTGGGGCATAGACCCCCCCCATACTCACCCACCAGTTGCAGAGCATGCACCCCGATGTAATGGCCCGCCTGTGCCTGAGCAGCTGGTCTGTGTTGGGGGGTCCAGGTTGCGGGGGACGGGGAGCCCACATCCAGGTGTCAGTCAGGCACTGACTGCAGGGAGCATTGCCCTGCCCCAGGTGGTCACTCGGGGACCCGGGGCCTCAGAACAGCCAGGGAGGAGGTCGGGGAGAGTGCTGGTGTCCCTGGGCAGCTCCGAGCCTCCATCGTGCAGCGGGGACGAGACCCCCGCCCCTCTGCGAGCAGCGCCCACTCTGGGAGCCTCTCAGGGACCCAGGTGCAGGGGGTGGGGTGGAGCCAGACCCCACCATGTTCTGACCTCGGGCGTCTCGGAGCCTCCTTGGTGTCCCCATCTGTCTGCCTCGCTGAGTGGGGGTGACATGTGACAATGGTCGTAGAAGGCTGAAAATTGGAATTACCCATGAACGGCCACGAAGTGATCATTGCTGCCGCTGTCCACTGGCACAGGTCCACACTGATTTCCGGCTGAGGAAGGGCCCCACCCACCAGGACCATGGCTGGCGCTGTGGAAAAGCCTGCGCCTTGGGCAGTATCCGGCCCCCAGCCCGTCGCTGCCCGGGGAGGGGCTGGCTTCTCGCTGGTCAGATGGTGCACTGTCCCATAGCGCTGGGCAGTGGAGGTCCCACTGACTTGGGGCCGCCCGAGGGGCTTCCCAAGACCCGCCCCAGAGAAATCACTCCCCATGCAGGGCCCAGGTAATAACAATCATCATTAAAAATTACATCATCTGGGGCGCGTGGGTGGCTCAGTTCGTCAAGCGTCTGCCTTCAGCCCAGGTTATGACCCCAGGGTCCTGGGATCGAGCTCCACGTTAGGCTCCCTGCTGGGCAGGGAGTTTGTGTCTCCCTCTGCCTCTCCCCCCACTCATGCTCTCTCTCTCTCTCAAAAAAATAAATAAAATTTTAAAATATATATTAAAAAAATAAAAATAAGTAAAAATAAAAATCATCGTCAGTGGGACAATCAGTAAAGTTGAGGACTCGGTGCACGACATGATTTTGTCCCTGAACTGTTACCCCCCCAGGAGGGAGGTATTGCTCCTACCCCAGTGGAGAGATGGGGAAACCGAGGCCTCTTCAGGGTTTCGAGGAAGGAGCCTGCAGCCCTCTGGGAAGGCCCCTGTGGACAGCCGAGGATGCCCCCAGGAGAGAGGCTGGCTGCCTGGGTTTCGGGGTCACGGAGCCACCAGGGCCCTCTCACGGGTCCCACCCAACCTGCCCTCGCTGCCCCCTTCCAGCCTGACCCTGGGAGGGCAGGGGCGGTGGGAGCCCACAGCCAGGCCCCGTTTAAAGAAACATCCCTGTTAAAACTCATCTTACAGATTTGATTTAATCGCGGAGTGCTGATTTTTGCAAAGCAGGTCATGACCCTGGTCATTTTGTGAAAATGAATTGCCTGGGGAAAATGGAAATTGTCACTTTATTATAGGATTAAAACATTCAATCCATTTGAATGATAATGGAAAATAAGGCTAGCTCATGTCCTCCCTTCTCTTGTTATGAATTAGGATCCAGGAGACAGGCAGGTGGGGCTCCAGGCAGTTTGATGGCCCCAGGGTCTTCTCACTGAGTGGGTGTTTCCAGAGAGAGGGTGAGGCTCCCCCCACCCCTCTCGCCCCAGCCTTCCCCTCCTGGGGGCTCCCCAGAGCCCCTCCCCACGATGACTCCAGCCTCCAGGGATGGGACGCCAGGCCCCTCTGGGCCGCCCGAATCCTTGCGCAGGGGCCTGCTCCTGCCTGAAGGTCCAGCCCTCCCGAGTGTGTGGTCAGACCGAGGGGCGCTGGGCCCTGCACCCTCCTACAGGCCGCCACAGGCAGGTGCTCAAGAGAGGCTACAGATCCACAAGGCAAACAAGAAGAGCTGCTATAGAATGTAAATATATATGCATACATGCACCTTTTCCTGCGGTGAAAACACATGACGGACAATTTACCACCTTCATGTCTTAGTGCACAGTTCAGGGGCACTGAGCATGTTCACACCGTGGTGCAGCCACCGTCCCGGTCCAGCTCCGGAAACTTTCCTCTTGCAGGACGGAAACTCTGTCCCCAGTAAATGGCAGCCATGCACCCCGTCCCCTCTATTACACCTGCTCTCGCTATGTGACAGGAAGAGGTCTGTGTTATTTTTCATACATCTTTTGTATGTTCTGTGATGCCGTGGGACAAGGTCCCCAGCCTGCAGGCCTGAGACATCACCAGAGAGTCCCAAGACCCCGGCTTGCACAAGCCTCTGAGAGAAGCGGGGGCCAGTCAGCACCCAGGACCCCGACTCTGAGGGTACAGGACAGGAGACCCCAGCAGGTACCCCGAGGGCACAGACAAGGAGCACGGGTGCCCCGTGGGGAGTCAGGGACCGGACAGGGTGGGGTTGGCCAGAGCCAAGTCTGCACCTAATACCCCGTCCCCAAGAAGCACTGGGGGGAAGGGGGCAGAACCTTCTCCTGGGCATGACCGCGACCACACACCGCCCACGGGCTGGACCCCTGAGTGGGGCGGGACCGCACCGGTGCCGAGCAGCTGGTGTGCGTGCCACGGCGTGAACAGTGAAGGAGGCAGCCGTGGAGGCCGGGGCGGGGGAGGCCTGGCAGTGGGGACCGAGACGTGGGACTGGTCTGGGCTCCTTCCCCTGGTGGTGGGAAGGGGGCGGTCACAGGGTCATTGAAAAAGAACAGCGAGAGGGGACTCAGCGGTGAACATCTTGCTGCTGCAACTGACTTCTCTCCTTCCCCTGGAGAGTCAGGAACGCTGGGGTGAACCTCACGGGCGGGTCCCAAGGAAGAGGGAAAGGCTCCTGCCTGAGCTCCGAGGTTTACACTGGACTCTGGGGTCCCTGGAGGGAGTGACGATGGGGGCCTCAGTTTCTACATCTGTAAGGTGGCCCCCCAGGGAGGTGGCACCTCCCCCCCGGCCTGCCGTCAGGTCTCCCTACCAGCTCCACGGCCGCCACCTGGGGTCTCTGCGGCAGGGAGAGGGTTCTCACTTATTGCCTTGCTGGACGGGCCGTCCACAGGGGCCTGGGCAGCGCATACCAATAAGGGTGGCTGTGGGTAGGCGGGAGGCGTCGGCCTCCACCAGAACAAAATAATTAAAAGAGGATTCGGGGGGATCAGGCCTGCCTGTCGCCGGGGAGAGGCCAACATTTAACTCTTTCCCGGACTGGCCTGCTAGGGGCAAGCCTGTGGTCAGGGTGGGGTCAGGACAACAGAACCTGGGCCAAGGTGGCAGAACCCCAAGGAGGAGAGGTCTCGGGTGGGGCACCCACAGCTCTGGGGCTCAGGCTCCCCTGGGGGTGCCCCCACTCCCGTGTACTGCTCCCTTGGTCTTGTCTCTGTGTCTCCCCTGGGAGCCCCACTCTCCACTCTCTGCTTGCTGCCCCTCCCACCCAGGGCTCTCCCTTCCCAGAGTGTCCACCAGCCTGCCCAGGCTCCTGGCCTTCCCTGGAGCTCCCCATCCCCAGGGGAACCACCGGTGCCAGGGTTGGGCCCCTTCCCAGCCAGGCCACTGGCCACTGGCCACTGGTCCACTGGCCTTTACATCTTGAGCCAAAAGCAGGGGGAGGGAGACGGACCGGCCCCGATTCCGGAGCAGTGTTGTCCCGCCGCATGCCTCTGCCAGGCTCGGGCGGCCAGGCTTGGGCTACCCCGTCCCGCCGCTCCACACCAGGGTCTTCAACCTTCCATGGGCCCTCTGAACCCCCCACCCCACCCCATACCATCTCAGAAATTACTCTCGGCTCTGATTAGCCAGAGCCGGCTTTTGTGACAGCAAACCAGGAAATGTAAAATACACAACTCATGGACCTTCTGCAGCTGGGCCGTGGGCTAGCTTCATGTCAAAAAAGAATGTATTGAGCACCCACACTGTATACCAGCACAGTGTAGGTACTGGGGAGACAGCAAAGCACAAGGCTGACACGGCGGCAGGGCCCTAGAGGCTCGCCAGAGGCCTGGCTGGGAGCCGGGGGGTAGACACTGAGGCCCAGAGAGATGACCCAAGCTGCCCGGGCCACGCAGTGAGATGTGGCTGGCTAGAAATCGGAACCCAGAGCCACGTCCCAAACCTTCATCTGCCACCCTGGAGCTCACCCCAGGGGTTTGGAATCCGTGGTTAAACAGGTCCCCTGGCAGGGGTTGTGGCAAAGTCCCAAATAACTGAGTGACCCCAAGCCTGGCCCCACAGAGGACACTGGCCAGGGACACACGGGACACTGGTGTCTCTGGACTCCAGGCCCGGTCTGGCAGAGGAGGAGAGGACTCCAAGGTCCCCGTTTCACACCCAGAGACACGGAGGCACAGGGAGGGACAGCGCGGTCCAGAAGCAGAGTGGAGTTTGAGCCCAGGACATCAGGCTGCCCGTCCTGCCTGGGGGAGGGGTGTGGGGGCAGAAGCCCTGGGCCTAGGTGCCCCCAGCCCGGACCCCACCCACTCAGCCAGGAAGCCCCTCCTACCGGCCTGGGCAGGCAGGTCCCTAACCCCAGCACTGCCATCAGCCAGCTTAGAGAAGCCTGCGAGCTTAGGGGGAAGGGCATCCCCAGGGGCCAATGGAGCGAAAACAAGCAGGTCCCACAGGAGCGGAGCCATCCCAGGGCGTCCTGCCCGCCCTCCTGGCCCAGGTCCCCGTCCTCACTCGCCCACCCGGGTCCTCCTGGACTGCGGCCAGGACACATTGCCCCTTCTGTCCCCCGTGCCAGGGTTTCTGGGGGGCTGATGCAGCCCCGAGAAGCCTGGGACGCCATCCCTGCGGGCCAGGACCCTGCTCCCCGAGCCCCTCATTCCAGCCTCCTTCCACCTCTGCAGCAGGACCATCATCCCTTTGTCTTGGATCCCACCATGTGTGTTGTGTGGGAGCAAGACGGACGCCCAGGAGGCCCAGCTTAGGACCCCAGCCATGCCAGCTGCAGATTCTGCCCTCAACCCCTGCCAAGGCCTGTGCAGACCCTCCCAAACACACATGGTGGGTTTTTATTAAACTTCCTTGTTAATTGCACAAGTAATGCATGAATACATCTGGAGTGAGTTTTAAAACAAATCCCAGACACCATATCATTTCACTCATAAATACTTCAGTATACAAATGGGGCTTTAAATAATTTGCTGTTGAAATGATGTTGGTTTCTTCTATGATCAACACGGTACACACTAATAGTGTGGGGAAACCCCACCCCAGCCAGACTCAGTGACTGCGATGTCATCCCGCGCTTCCGGTCCTCTGCCTGGGCCTCTCCTGGCCCCACTCTGCAGCTGCGGCGGTGGATTGTGCGTGGGCTTTTCCGTGGCGCTGAGCGCACTGTGCTGATTCGCTTGCACACCTTGCTCTTCTCCCTTAGAGATGAATTTGCATTTCCCTGGGGCCGTTCCCCGCTCTCGAAGCATCGATCCCAAAGGCCTCCTGTTGGGTGCAATTCTCTGCGGTTATAAACACCGCGCTGAACATCTTTGTGCCTGAGACGATGTATGGTTTTTGGATCATTCTCCAAGGAGAGGTTCCCAGACGCCGGATCCCACCATCAAAGCTCCCGTCCCCAAATTGCTTTCCAAGAAGACACAAACACTATTGAAACCCTCATAAATCACGGCAGGGGCAGGGGCGCCCTGGTTCGGCAGGGTCACTGGAGCAGCAGGGCCCTTCTTGTTCCTCGCTTGTGACGGTGTGTGGGAAGGCGGCCTGGAGGGCCAGGGTCTGGTCCTCAGCCGTCCACCGCCTTGCCCACGGTGGTAGCTGGGCATGCACCCGAGGCCTTGTCTGGTCCTTGCACGCCCCACGACCCCCATCCCGGCCTCATGGAGACTGAGCCCAGCACCCAGAGGGACAGAGGGCCCTGTCCATTTTCCAGCAGCTGCATCCGCTCTGTAGGCATTCAGGAGAAGGAAGAACCTGGGGAGGGGAGGAGCCACCTCTGGGTGTGGATTCGAGTATGTTTGTTTTCATCTCCTACTCTCCCCTGGGCCACAGTCTGGCCCCCCCGGGGAAGGAAGGTAGCTTTGCCAACCCCGCAGGGAAGCTGGGGCCCCCAGACCCCATCTCTCCCCACCTGCTCCTTCCTGGGGCCCAGAGAGGGCGGGCAACTTGCTCAGACCTCTGCTGGTTTCCCCTAAGCTCCGACCCTGCAGCAGGAGGCCCATTTCTGGGTAGCCTCCAAGTGCCAACACCTGGCCAAGCCCGCACCCTTGTGAGCCTCCCCAAGGCAGGTGGCTCCCCTGCTTCACAGGCGAGGAAACTGAGGCTAGGCCTGGCAAGGCTCCAGCAAAAGTGCCCAGCCAGCAGAATCCGGCCTGGCAGAGGGCTGTGGCCACCGGTGCTCCCCCTGCCTGCTCCCCTGCCCCTTCCCCTCTGGCCCCGTTTGAGCGTGGATTTCTGTTAATTTGCTGATGCCCCGCCTGCCCTGTGGGTTCCATAGGGGAGCTCCAGAAGAAATCAGATCAAGCTAGGTGAGAAATCCAAGCAGAGGGGAGTTGGGAGCGAGGTGGCAGATGGAATTGTACCGCTCCCGGAGCGGGGGGGGGGGTACCCCAGAAGACAGGAGGCCGGGTGGGGTGGGGAAGGGCCAGTCCAGGGCGCACCCCGCGCACCCTCTGTCCCTGGGGCAAATCCCCACAGCGCTGCCCCCGCCAGGAAGCCCCCAAACCCCCTGCCTGCAGCCCCGCCAGGAGGGAGCCCCGCCCCACGCGTCCCCCCCCCGCCCCCAGCCCCACCAGGAGCCTCTCCCCCCGCAGCCCCATTGCCCCTTCCCCACCAGGATGCCCCCCCTGCACCTCCGCCCGCAACCCCCTGCCCCTTGAGGAGCTTCCGCACCCCCGTAGGGCCCCCTGTAGGGCCCCTGCCCCACACAGGCCTCCCAGGCCCTCCCCCTGCCCCCACGGACCCCCTCCCCAGACTCCCCGCAGGCCCCTCCCCGCAGGTCCCCCTCCCCCGTCCCCCAGCGTAGGCCCAGCCCCAGGTGCGCGGCGGCCTGGCCGGAGGAGCGGCTCCAGCTGTCAGTCGGCGGTGCATTACACGCTGTAAGAAGGTGTTGACAGGAGCCTCTGGACGTGGGCGGGTGATGAAAAGAAGCAAATTCTCTGCAAGTCCTCGCGGGGCCTCCTGGCGGCGGGGGGCGCCCCCTGCCGGCGGCGCGCGGGACGGTCCCGACCCCGGGTGCGCGGCCCCATTGCACAGGCGGGACACTGAGGCCGCCCTCCAGACGCGGGGCCCGCCGAGGGCTTGGGCCCTGCCAGGGGGGTGACGGGCCAGGGGGGACCGAGCCCTCGCAGGCTTCCCCTCTCTGAGCTGCAGTCTGGTCATTCGTGCACCAGCGGGCCTGGTGCAGGGGTCACCCCAGGAGGAACGCGGAGGTGGAGACCCCAAGGGGGTTCATGAGCCCCCAGGTCAGGTGCAAACACTGCCTGGTTCCCTGGACCCGCCCCGTTGCACCTTCTCCCGGAGGGGGGAAGAGGGGTCCTGGGGGGCTCCTGACCACCCTCATGGCCCAGGCCCTTCCCACATAGACACGGATTCAGAGATGGGAAATAGGGGACACCCCAGCTGTTAGCTCACTGCCCCCCCACATGCCCTTCCCTCCGCCTCCTCCCCAGGGACAGAGACAGAGGGAGAGGTAAAGAGACACCACAGACCGGGTCTCAGAAACAGACCGAGAGGCACAGGGACAGAGGGGTGGACGGAGAAGCGATGGAAGGAATCAGCAGACAGAGGTGTTTCCGGGCAATGTCCAAAGAGTCTCCCCTGAGGAATCTGCAAAAAGGATTTCCACGGTCTTTGTGTGAGCCTGCCTATGCTGCCCACTGCAGCCAGGGGTGACCCCCATGGACCCAGACGGGTCAGCAGGCCCAACCCTGCCTCTCAGTCCCCGTATGGGTGTGGGAGCACAGGTATGGATATTTCTGTCCCATGCAGGGCTCACTCAGCTCAGGCCCATTCATGGGGGTCCAACCTCTGACACCTGATCTGGGCCAGAGCTCCCTGAACTCACCCTGCACAGCTGTGGAGATGCAGAGACATAGAGTTATAGAAAGGATCCTGGAGGGGAGATTGGCCTCTGCTTGAATGCTCCCACTGATGGGGAGCTCACTACCCCCAGAAGCAGCCCACCTTGTCTCTGGGCCTCTGAAAGAGTTAGAAAATTCTTATTCTGAGTGGATCCTTTCTTCCAATCAGCCCCTGCCCTGCAGTCTCCAGCACTAACCTCTGGAATTACACAAACCACAGACATTGATCTGACAACCATGTGCCGAGTACCTACTATGTGTAAGGGACTGTTGTTGGTGCTGGAGCCATTCTTTAGGACCTAGGAGGCATTGAGGGACAAAGTACACCCCAGGCCCGTGCCAGCCCCACAAGGCCAAACCAGGGAAGGTAGGAAACAAGCATTGATTCCGTTATCTCCTGTGTGCCAGACCTCAGGCATCCCTACTTCACAGATAAGGAAACTGAGGTTCAGGGGAGTTTTAGGGCTCTATGCTGGGACCAGGCAGGTTGGGATGGGCCAGACGCTTCCTTGCCCAT
Source organism: Eumetopias jubatus (assembly GCF_037043125.1). Classification (NCBI taxonomy): domain Eukaryota; kingdom Metazoa; phylum Chordata; class Mammalia; order Carnivora; family Otariidae; genus Eumetopias; species Eumetopias jubatus. Next base: position 110,338,835 of record NW_028274818.1, on the reverse strand, counting down.
AATGGGTCTATGGATGCTCTGACCTGGTTCTGGCCTGGAACCATGGCAACCATCTTGCCATCAAGAGAGATGCCAACACAGAAAACATGAGAACCGAGAGATGGGCAGGGACTGGGTCTTAACGACTATGAACTTCTGGATCAAGCTGTGCCTGAAGCTAGAACCTTGAATTTTCACTTCAGTGAAATCACAGGTTCCTTCTTTGGCTTAAGCCACTGTGAATTGAACTTTCTGTCACCAGCAACGTAAAGATCCCTAAGTTCAAAGAGTTTGTTGTCCATAAGAAGAGTGCCTAAGCATGAATGTGTGAGTGTTGGAGTGGGGTGGGGGGGTTGGGGAAAGAAGGAAAGGGCCACACACTGTTACAACAGCTAACATTTACCCAGCGCTGCGAATGTACTAAGTGAAGGGCTGTTTGTGGGTTAGCTCACTGAGCCTTTACAGCAACCCCATGAACTGGATTCCATCCCATCTTGGGTACTCGTTAGATAAACAACGCTGATTGCGACGACAGCCCCCGAGAAATGTCAATGACTTAAACTCAAAGTTTATAACTTGTTCACGTAAAGTCCCAGGACGTATTTGGCAGTTCGTGCACACGTGGCGACCCAGGGAGCTGGGTTCCTTCCATGTGGGGGCCCAGCCATCCCCCAAGGCCTCGGAATGCTCTGGATCTGACTGGTTGGCCCACGAGCAGAGACAGAGAGAAGAGGAGCACCCTCGGGAGAGTCCATGAGTCGGGCCCAGAGGCTCGCATCACTTCTGCCCACATCACGCCGGCCACAGCTCGGGCTTGTGGCCACATCTGGTCTCGCTGGGTGCCCAGGAGGGAAAGGGAAAGGTCCAGTTTTGCTTTGGGAGGTCAAGGAGCGATGTCCTAAGCCACACCAGACAGGATGAGACACACCCAGGACCCAAACCAGGTGTTCCTAATCAAAAAGGGGGCTATCCCGCCTCATACCCGTTAGGATGGCGGCTACCAAAGGCCCAGGAAGCGTCAGTGCTGGTGGGCGTGTGGAAGAAGCCACTGCTGTGGAGAACCGCCTGGCAGCTCCCCAGAAACTAAATGCACAGTCCCCATGTGATCCAGCAGCTCCACGCCTCAGAATGTACCTGCGCGAATTGAAAACAGGGTCTTGAAGAGATGTTTGCACACCCGTGTTCACTGCAGCACCATTCACGAGAGCTAAAACGTGGAAGCAGCCCAAGCCTCCACAAGCGGACAAAGAGTCAAGCAAAATGTGTTCCATCCACACCGCGGCATTCGAGGGAACCTGCCCCCATGGGGACGAGCCCCAAGGATGGGAGGTAGAGGGAAACGAGCCAGACACGGAAGGACACGCACGGGGACCCCACTCCCACGAGGTCCCGGAGTCGTCAGACACAGAGGATAGACGGTGGGGCCGGGGCTGGGGGAACAGTGGGGGTCCGTGCATCATGGGGACAGGGTCTCCGTGTGCAGGATGGAACATTCTGGAGCCGGATGGGGGGGGGGACGGCGGCACAGTAGCGTGGATGTGCTTGGTGCCCCTGAATTATACACTGAAGTTGGTTAAGATGGTCAATTTTTTGTTATGTATATTTTACCCCAAGAAAAGAAATTGGGGGTCGAGGGAAACGGGTGCTTTCGTGTAGCCTGCCCCGCCATCCTTGGGGTCTCCTAGTTGAACCCTGTTTGGGGTGGCAAGGCAGGCGCTGCCGACCTGTGCCGTCAGGAGAAGCCAGCCCCCTCCATCTCTGGGTGTGGCCATCACTGACCCTCTCTGGCTCTCCACCTGGTGCTCCTTTTCTGTAGGTGACTTTGTGGACCAGCACTATGTGCTGGTCCACATGCTTTTAATTTGGGCCAGAGGCGCTGGCGTTAAGACGTGTAATGATAAGGTGGGATGTTGCCTCCTCTCTAGGAAAATCCGTTCTCCCATTGGGAGCGGCGGGGCTGATTTCCGAGTCGCCGCAGGGAGGGAGGGCGTTCGGCGGGTCTCCTGTGCACGCTGACCAGAGCAGCGGACCGGGTGCCGGAACTTGTTTACTTGGCTGTTGCATGCTCCCGACTGGACCTCGTGCTCTTCGAGGGCAGGAGTGGTGCCTGGCACCGGCCTGGCGCGCCGTGGGAACGCAGGTAATGCTTAGTAACTGCATGAAAAAGGACACGTTGTTGAAGAATGGGCCCCTGAATTCAGCGATGGTCTGTGCAGAGTCAGCCCCCGTGTTCACCTGGCACCACTTGGGGCGGGGAGGGGGCAGCTCAGGCCCACCGCTCCTTGCCCCTCCCCTCAGGGGCCGCAGGGGTCTTCAGGAGACCCTGGCCCTCAGAGGAGGTGAGGCTGGTGTCTCTGGGCTGCTGCGTCAGAGACAGTGGGATTCAGAACCCTGCAGCCCAGCCCCCCGTCCCCCTTCTCGGCCTGAAGTCGGCCAGGACACCTCCTGGATCCTGTCTCTCCAGTTTTCCTACACCCCCACCTCCTTATTCTTCAGGGCCCTGATTTTGGAGCAGGAAGCGTGCACAGAAGCACCAATTGCACACCAATGTTACCTGTCAGTTTAGCAATGGTTTAAAATGACAGATCACAGGGTGCCTGGGTGGCTCAGTCAGTTAAGCATGCGACTCTTGAATTCGGGTCAGGTGGTGGATGGAGCCCCACATCCGGCTCCGTGCTCAGTGGGGAGCCTGCTTGAGGATTCTCCCTCTGCCTTTCTACCCCCCTCTCTCTCAAATAAATAAAAATTTTTTAAACTAAAATAAAATGACAGATCGCATGTTGGGGAGATCACCCCACCGGCTGTTCTCGCGGCCCATGGGAGGCAAACGGGCATGGCCGTCCTGGAGGGCAGGCGTTCGGTGGACGTGTAGCACGGGTTTGAAAGTGCCCAGGCCTTGGGCCCCCAAGACCGCCATCGGGGGAGGCCTGGGGACGGGAGCTAATGTCGGATGGAGACAGAGTCTCCGTGTGGGGAGAAGGAAAGCCCAGAGACGGACGGTGGGGATGGTGGTTCAGCAGTGTGAGCGTGCTTAGTGCCCCTGAACTGTGCCCTTAAATCCGTACGTCTCTACAGGTGGTGGCCATAGGCAGGCGACGGGTTCCCCGCCAGTCCTGTGGCCATGGCAGAAATCGCGCCTGACCACGGCACCCTTCCCGGCCAAGCCTGTGTGGCGGCCCCCCCTGCTGCTGTAACAAATTACCCCAAAGTCAGTCAACTCCAAACCACTCAACCATTTGCTTACAGTTCTGGGGGTCAGAAGTCTAACAGGGAGCCTCAGGGCCGTGTTCCTTCTGGAGGCTGTCCTGGCCCCTTTTAGCCTCTGCAGGCCCCTGCCTTGCGTGGCTGGGGGCCGTCCCCCATCCCCAAGGCCAGCAGCCCAGGGTCCTCTTGCCTGTCTGCCTGCCTGTCCCCTTCTCATAGGGACCCTTCAGATGTGTCAGCACCCCCACCCCGGAGAAGCCAAACAGCCTTGATTCATGGCTGCTAAGTCCCCTTTGCCACATAAGGAACCCTAGTCACAGGTTCTGGGGCCTAAGACGTGGACATCTTTGGGGGCCATTATTCAGCCGCCACACCTGGATCTTGGAAACTTTCTTACCTCGGTGGTCTGGAAAACCACAGGCGGCCAGGGTTGGTGCTGAGACCACATCACTGCACAGCCATCCTCAATGTCCAGCCAGACACAGCCAGGACCTAGCATCGGGGCACGGGTCTGCAGGTGAACCCTTGTTTTCTTCTGCGTACTTTGGTATTTTGGGTTTTGTGTTTTTTTTTTAAGATTTATTTATTTGAGAGACAAAGCCTGAGTAGGGAGAACAGAGGGAGAGAGAGAATCTCAAGCAGACTCTGCGCTGAGCGCGGAGCCCGACACGGGGATTGACCCCACGACCCCGAGATCATGACCTGAGCCGAAACCAAGAGTCGGACACTGAACGGACGGAGCCGCCCAGGCGCCTGCGTACTTTGGTGTTTTGTAATTGTTGCAATGAGCACGTGCTTCGTCCCTCAGCAAGAGGGACGATCGAGTGACAGCTGATCGAGGGCAGACGACACATCGGTCAACGCTCGGCAGGTCGGTCGGGAGAGCCGGTGGGTTTCCTCCCGGCCACGCTGAGGCACCATGCTGAGGACCAGGCTATGGCTCCTGGTCCACACGTTCGGATGACCAGTGCCGGACAGTGAGCGTGGAATCCGTGCTGTGCTCCCAGTGGACCCCCGGACAGCAGTGGACAGAGAGCAGCCAGGTCCGAGCCGCGGAAGCACGGACCGGGCCAGGGCGGGGCCTGAGCGGAGCGGGGGGCTCCAACCGCAGACCCGGGTGGGGTCTTCATCATCCCTGCTGTCTTAATTCCTGCAGCATCTGCAGGAGCCCTTGGTGTGGCCTTCCCTAGAGGCCCGGAGCGGTGCTGAGAGCTGCTCACGTCCGCACAGCCCGAAGGGGGCCCAGCAGACAGCACGAGCTCGCACAAGTCAGGGGCCCCGGGGGCCAGGGGTGACAGGTCACCCCCGAGCTGCGGCACGGGGTGGAGGCAGACACGTTTCAAACAGGGCCAGACGTATTTCAGGGGCAGCCCGATGGGGTGAGCGCCCCCTCCCTGTGGGGGGAGCACACGGGGTCCAGGACCAGCCCCAGAATCCCAGAATCCCAGAATGCCCTGAGCCGGCGGCAGCAGGATTCCCCATTTGTCAGGAATTCAATTAGGTGGGAGAGTCCTTATTAATTTTATAGGCTTTGCTGGTCTGGAGGCTGCGCCGGGGGCGAAATCGGGGGGCTGCCTCTTCCCTCGGAGCTTGGGGTCAGCCCACATAGGCGGCGCGAAGGCACTAGTCGAGGTATTAATGAGATGCCTCTAGGTGCAAATAATAGTTTAATAGGTGTGACTTACCGGGAGGCACCCTCCCCTCGCCGCCGCGCACCTCCCGCACACCCAGACAGCCCGCCGCGCCGGCCTCCCCGCCTCGTTAGAATAAGTAATTAGAGTGTACGAACACTCACTTTGACACTTTAATAAAGTGTCAGCCATCACCAATTTGGTATTTAATAAAATAAAATTAAATATTTATTACATTTTTGTATGCATTGTATTTAAAACACATTCGACCCCCCACTCACCACCCCTTCCCAGCCCCCCAAGATTTTTAATCCCAAGGACACCCCCTTCCCACCTCTCAGGAACCAGAACGTGGCAGGGGACTAGGCTGGTAACGGGATGTGTGAGGCCGTGGGGGGACCGGGAGACCCCGGGGAGAGGCGCAGAGGGAAGACAGGAGCACCCCCAGGTGACGGGAGGCCACAGACAGTCCCCAGAGATGCCCCCAAAGGTTTGAAGACTTTTGTCTTTCCTGCTTTGCTGTCATTCTGGGCCAGGACTTGCTTCAAAGCACATCGGTCCTGCCCCACCTTACCCCCAAAACGGCCATCGAGGCCCCTGCCGAGCCAGCGGGGCCGGTGGGGCCCAGGACGGCAGTCCCCAGGGGCTCCTTCTGGAGGAATGGGCAGGTGCGCTGGGGGTGGGGCGAGGGCCGTGGAGGGGTTGGCGGCATAGGCCCCAGGCTGGGAGCATCCCAAAGACCCCAAAACCACTACGACAGCCCCGAAGTAGGTGCATCCTGAGGATTTGGCAGGGTCTGAGAAGTCGGGGTCACACTGCATGTGCCGTGAGTGATGGAAAGGTCAACCCAGCACCCCAGCTTCTGTCCTGAGCTGAAGCCTGGTTCCCCCCTCTTCCCGCCCCTGCACCCCACATCCCCTCCACAACTGCTGTAAAAATATTCTTTCTGATCAAAGCAATAACAGGGGGGTTGAAATGAGGGGGAGGGAAATGTGTACCAGGTGGACAGCCGCATCGGGAAAGCCTCTGTTGCCCAGGCCCGGGGGTCGCGGGAGACCTGGGCTGGTCCCCAGGACCTGCTGCGGGGAGTCCCGGATCTGTGCCCGCAGCTAGGATGCTTCGGACCCCAGGGCCCCAGCACCTCCCCCGGCGCTATCCTGGGAGCCTGGCCTGGGGCTCTCCATGGAACACGGGTTCGCGGGACAATGAACGTTCTCGGAAGGTGCGCACCAAGATGTGCTCAGGAGGGTGCTCAGCGGCGTGTCCGTGGGGGCCAGAAGCTGGAAAGGCCCAGATGCCCAGCGTCTGGAGTGGGGTACAACACAGCAAGGAAAATCTCCCTCCACAGACCTACTTAGCGGGGGCTGAAAGGAGCCCAACGCCACTGTAGGACCCGCTCTTAAGACGTTCTAGGTCAGGCACACTCGCTGCCGGTGGGAAGGCAGGCGTGAGTCCTTCCAGGCTCTTCTGATGAGCTGACAGCAAGGGCTTGGCTCGAAGCCCCTCCTCAGAAAGGCACGCAGGAGGCGTCCCCCAGCTCCCTCTGCAGGTGCCGGACACACCTGCCTCCCCCTGCAGGGCTGGCCTGGAGAGCAGGGGGCCCCAACTCGGGACGCCCCTGCAGAGAAGCGTCCTCAGCTCTGCTCATCTCCCCGCTCCTGCCCCACCCCCACCCCCAGCAGGACACTCGTCCCATCACCCACCACCCCGATGCCCCATTACCGCCCCCTTCCCGGCTGGCTGGAGCCTGCTGCTGACCGGGTGCCCCACCTGGGGCCTCGGCCGCACCCTGGCCTGCTGAGCTGGGGAGCCTCTTGCTGCCTCCAGTGCTGGACCCCAAACGCCCACAGGCTAGAGGCTAACCCAGTGCTTGCTGGGCCACGCTGCCGCCTTCGGCCCAAAGAACTGGTAACACGCCCCCCTGACTTGATGTAGCATCTTGACATTTTGTTCATCCTGGAGTTCATGTGTTCATTTGGAGTATCTCGAATACTGGACGTGGCATCACACCCCGGAGCCCCCGAGCCCCGTGGAGGGCGTCTGTCAGTGGCTCTGCCCCCAGGGTCCAAGCGGACCTCAGCCCAGCGAGGCCGGGCGTGTCAGGACTGGTTATGTGACAAATACGCAAGGTTCTGAGGGGCACCTGACGCCCAGCGGGACAGTGGGAAACTGCCAGTTCCTTTTCCGTCTCTTTGTCTCCCCCTCCCCCACCCATGTTTATAGCTGAGCCCCCATGGATTAAATGTGCAGCAGATGGGGTTCCCCTGGATTCACGGACTCCCCCGCTCTGTCTGTAACCAGGGCCCCAGCTTGCAGGACCTAGCAGTACCTCCGTCCCCTTTGCAGACAGGGAAACTGAAGCTCCCCCAGGAGACTCCACGTGTCAGACCACCCAGGAGCGGGTGGGAGGCGGGTGATTCCTACCCAGACCCACCTTTAGGGCCACGGCACCCCTGGTCTTGTTGCCCCTGCTCCGTGAGCTCACTCGTGGACACTCGCTCACAGGGAGGTTAAGGTGCGGGTGGCTTGAGCGCAGGGAGGTCACACCCAGGCAGGCGAGGCAGAGGGAGTCAGGGCACTGATGACGTGGAGGACGAGGGAGGGCCAGTCCCAGGCCCCGCATTGCAGACCTGATTCCATGGCCACGGGGCCTGGCCGCCAGCTGCAGGCCCCACAGACAGGAGAGCCGGCCAGGCAGGGTGACCCCGGCTGTCCCTCTGCCCGCCGCCCCGGGAGCCAGGCCAGGCCAGGGGGCTCCTTCCTCTCCCTCTGCCCCCTCACAGCTGAATTTGCAACACCAACCAGGCAGCGCTGGTTGGTGTTGCAAATTCAGCTGTGAGGCCTTGTTTGTGGGGTGCGTGGGCTTGTTCCTGGCCTGACGTGCGAGGGGTCTGGCTGGGACCTGCAGCACCAGGACCTGCACAGACCCCTCCTCACAGGGGATGAGAACCCAGGATGCAAACCCAGCTGGAGAGTTCCCCACGAGGCCTCCCCGCAGCCCCGCCTGCCGCCGGTCACCGTAGAGCCCCGGGTTCTGCCCAGCTCTCCCCTCCTCCTGACCCTGCTGCTCGGGGTGCGGCCAAGGCAGAAGTGAGTGTGTGACACCACCAGAGACACAGGACCCTTGGAGACCCCACCCATGCCAGAGAGGGACTGCCCAGCGGTCCAGCCAAGGCCCAGCAGCCTTGCCTCAATGACCTGAAGGCCCCAGAATTGCATTCCCACCTCCAACCTCCTACTCGAGGCCCCGTCCCCGCAGCCTGTGCTCAGACCCTCCAGGGCCCCCTCACACCCGCTCCCTGCACGCCACACGGGGCGGGGGCACAGTGACAGCCCCTCCTCCAGGTTGATGGTGCCGTGCTGGCTCATGTGCTGAGACCTCGGGCACCGGCCAGGAGCTGGGCGGCCCTGGGGGCCTGTGGCCACCCCGGGCATGACCCCACCCCGCCGGCCCTGCGGAGGCTTCTCTCCTCCTCCAGCCTTCGCGGATGGCACTTGGGTACCCGGGGAGCCGGTCCCCAGAGCAGCCCTCTCACCGCAGGGACGGCCCTGGGCCCCGTTGCTGGGCAACCGCCTGGCGCAACCCTGGGCAACCGCCTCCGCTGGGTATCGGCAAAGACCCGTGTTTCCACTGCATCAGCCCCCCTCGGTCCCGGGAGCCAGGACGGAGCGGTCCAGGGCAGCGCCAGCCTCCTGCCCCGTCACACGCTCCCCCCAGGCCGTGGCGCGAATGTCCGGCCCCGGTGCCTGAGCCACCCCAGCCAGTGGGCCCATGGCACCCGTGGCACCCACATCGTTGGTGTGGGACGGGGGATGGGACTTTGCAAACTGTCAATTGTCCCCGTCTGGTGCCCCAGGTCCCAGTCACGGCCAGCCACGGTGGAAGTCCGTGGTAAATCCCAATCTGCAAAACTGTACAAACAGCCCCAGCTGCATTTGCATCAAAATTGGTTGCAAAGAGCAATTAGCACTTCATTAATAATCAATGAGGTGCCAATTTACACATCGTCCAAGAACAAATTGCAGATTCGGCTTGGCCTGTGACAGGCAGGGCTGTAGTGCCAACCCTGGCAGAGAGTTCCAGAAGTGACGGGGAGGGGCAGCTGGGGCCCCTTCCCCACTCGCCTCTGCCCCCACAGAGGCAGGACGGTGCCGAAGCAGGCGACCACCACCGGCATGGGTGGAAAGCGAGTGGTGTGGCTGCCCGTGGGCCACAGCGGGGTGTGTGGAGCTGCCGCCCTCACAGTCCAGCTCGGGTGACTTCACTGAGTACCTGCTGTGTACGTGCCATGCCTCACTTTTCAGTCCATTTTGTAGGCAAGGACATCAGACAAGGAGAGGGCAGCAGGGCCTGAGCTTGGCCCCCAGGCTCCGCGCAGAGTTCCAGAGGTCCTGCGTGCACCATGATAGCCCTCACTTTTTGTCCCCACAGCCCTGTGAGCATCTCTGCTTAAGAACCCCTTTCCTGTGGTCTAGGTCAGTCAAGGAGGGCTCCCTGGAGAAGGAGGGAGCCAATTCAAAGGACTGATTTTACCTTCTTCCTCCCCCCAGACCAGGCTTTTCACACTGCTGTCCCTGCCAGCCGGGGTGCCCCCATCTCGCTGCCTCCTCACCCATCGTCATGTATCTGGTGTACAAAGTGCTTGCTCTCCCTGGCTGGGGAGCACCCCAGAGGCGGCCTCCGAGCTGACATGCTGTGGGTGCTCTGGAAATGGGGACAGAGTCCAAGAACAGACCTGCAGGTGAACACTGGCAGAGGGGATAGCCCGTGCAAAGGCCCTGGGGTGGGACCGGAGCCGACATAAGGGCCCATTGGCTCCAGGATCAAAGTGGAGGGTTCCTCGTGGGGAGGGGAGGTTGAGGAGGCCGGCTGAGACGCAGGTCTGGATTTTATTCTGGGGTCTCCAGCAAGGGACAGAGGATGTGGCGTCCACCGGCTGCCATGTGATGCTGCTTTGGGAGGGGACACAGGCAGGGACGGGGAGTGGGTCTGAGGGCCACGGCGGGAGTCTGAGAGCAGCTCCGGCACAGGTGAGCCCCGGGCCGTGGGCAGGACAGGGAGCGGCCCCTGCTTGTCGCTAGCAGGCGTAAGGAGATTCCCAGCGGGGGCCACGCAGAACTTCTCCGATTCCACCCAGGGCCCGGCCTCCTCACTGCCTCCCGCCTGCACCCGCCACCCTCACGACGAGATTGAATTTACAACGGACTCCAACACATTTAAATCCATTTATTGCAAAATTACTTTTCAATAATTACATCACCGTGCCGACTGTGTTGCATAATGAAATTAGCATGAGGGATATTAGAGAGAATATAAAATTATAAGAAATATTGAAATACCTCTTCCCCGTCTGTCTTCATGAGGCCCCATAGCTTAACTGGGGAGCGGGCATACCTCATGGACAGGATTGGAATGCACAGAGTGTAATTTTATAATGTCTTTTGTATAAATTAATTATAACAGTTATTGCAGGTTTCTATTATTGGATTGAAATTTCCCTCTACTCAAGGCTATATTAGGGGAGAGTAGGACCCTGGCTAGTGGCCCTGAGTCCCCTGGGGCCACAGAGTGGAGCGGGTGAGGGCCTGGGCTGTCCGGCCAGACAGATCAGAGTTTAAATCTTGGCCCTGCTGTGTGTCTTCAGTAAAGCGACGTAGCTTCTCTGGGCCCAGGTTTCCCTCGACTCTTAACAGTCCTGCCAGAAACCCAGCAGTGTGGCTGGAAGCCAAAGAGAGCCCGTGTCGGCCTCTCGGTGAGGGTTGGCATGGCGGGGACCTGTCACCACACAGCAGACAGCTCCCAAACTCATACCTGTCGGTTAGCCCTCGCAGTTTCTGTGGGTCAGAGCTTGGGAGAGGCTCCGTTAGAGGTTCTGGCTCGGGGTCTCTTGGGGGCCTGCCTCTCTGAAGGCTCGTCTGGGGTGGAGGAACCCCCCCCCCACCCCGGTGCCCTGTGGGTCAGGGCTCACAGGCCAGCCCTAATCCATGCCGGGAGGGGCTTCACCAAGGGGTAAAGACCCAGAGGCAGGGGTCACTGGAAGCTGTCCTCTCTCTTCTTTGGATTCCACCGGGCGGGTCCCCGAAGGGCCAGGGTGTGTAATCCCGAGAGTGAGCTTGGGTGGTGAGCTCCCACACCTTGTCTGCAGAGCCCAGGATCAGGGAGCCCCGGGGCGGGGGAGGGCATGGACAAAACCCACGCCTTCTTTCTGTTCCCGTGTTGTCAGAGCGATCAGCTGTGTGCGTCTCTCCCGAGCACGGCCATTATAACCGCGCCCCTTGCACACTCCGTAGGGTCAGCATCCCCGGAAAGACCAAGTGTGCCTTCCTTGTGGGGAGGGCGCCAGGCTGCCCCGTGCAAGCCAGGACCTGGGGGGCAGAGCAGTGGGTGCCAAGGGGCAGGCCGCTGGGCTGGCTGGGGTCTGGGTCCCACGCAGGGGCCACCCAGCCAGTCCCATGGCCACAGGCCGCTCCAGAACCGGTGGAGATGCCCAGCAGGCCCAGGGACCAGGGGCCTCTCTGGAGGTCTCTGTGATTTCCCAAGATCATGAGGAATGGAGGGGGGCCCAAGAAGTGGTAAAAGGAACCTGAAGACCAAATGTGCCGTCAGCCCCTCCTGAGCATCAGTCCCTGGCCTTGGTGATATTCTTGCTGGTGGGGGCTCGGGGGCGTCCAGCGAGAGCGGATCACGTGAGCGAGCCTCGAAGTCTGGGGCCAGGTGGGTGTGCCCCGCTTTGGTCATCGGGGGCAGGTGCAGGAACCCACGAGGGTGGAGCTGGGACCAACGGGGTGGGGGCAGGTGCAGGAAACCACGAGGGTGGAGCCAGGACCAACGGGGAGGGTCCTGCTGGTTTCGTAGCCATGCTAACACACGCCACCAGCCATGCTCTCCACCGTCCAGATGTCACATGCCCCCGTGCAGACGTGCGCCGCTCTGCAGCGTGGAGGGGAACTCAGCCGTCTCCACAGGACTTGGTCGTGCAAAGGAAAGCCAGGGGCACCTGGCGGCGAGGAAGGACAGCCCCCATCCGATGGCATCGAAGAGAGAGCTCCTCCGAGCTATTGTCAGCGTCTGGACCACGGCGGGGGGAGCTGGTAGCCTTCTCACAGAGGCCGTAAAGGGTCAGGGCCCAAATTCTGGGTAGGGGTCTGGTCCCTGCAACAAGGTGGCGGTGGGGGGTGCTGAGGAGAAGCTGCCTGAGTGGGCAGGGCGACAGGCTGGCCTTGCCCCGTGTGGGAGCAGGCCCCCGGAGCCCAGAGCGAGTTCTCAGCATGACCGTTCCCTCCTGGACCTCCTGGGCCAGGCGCCTGGGCCGGCCAGGTTTTGGGGTCTTCCAGGAGGGCCCGACCTCTGTCTCTGAGCCAAGCGTTCTTCTGGTGGGACACCGTCAGAGGAGGGCGGAGTGGAGGGAGGAGCAGCTGAGGAGCCCCCCAGCACAGGAGGGTCGGAGGCAGCAGCAGATGGGCTGGGGCCCCCACCCCCTTCCCTGTGGCCCCCAGGACCACCTGAGGCTCGAGGCCCATGCCGGGTTTGGACTCCCTGCAGCTGGTCGCAGGGAAGGGTCTCCCAGGCTGCCGGCAGGTGGGGCCTGCAGGGAGCCCCACCTGCCCGTGCCCTGCGCTCCCTACTGCCGGTTTGCCGGCCAGGAGCCGGGGCTCCAGGGAAGGCCCTTCAGACCCAAGGCCCCCCAACATTTGCTCCCCAAACCCACTGTGTGCCAAGCACTGGGGTGGGTCAGGCCCGGCCCCGCCCTCAAGGAACCCGACTGTCCCGAAGACTGGGGCAGCCCAGGAAGCCTTCCTCCAGGAGGTGCCGTGCGAACCGGCTCTGGGGAGAGAGGACTGGTGACAGGGGCGCACATTCTCAGAGTCCATTTGCCTACTGCTGCCGCCGAGCTTGACAGGCGCACACGCATGGCCTCACAGTTCTGGTGGACCCGGGGTCGGCCACGGCTCACCTGGGTGTCCTGCTCAGGGTCACAGGGCTGCAGCTCCATCAGCAGACTCGACCAGCGCAGACTGCTTCCGGCCTGCTCGGGTGATGGGAAGCACACACGGTCTCGCAGGTGCAGGGGTGAGGGCCCCGCGGTTTTGCCGACGCTGTGCTCAAGCCCCAAGGGCCGCCCGCGGTTCCCAGTGACACAGCAGCGCCACAGCCTGCTTCTTCGAAGCCAGCAAGAGAGGGAGTCTGTACGGCCTGTCCATTAGCATGGCTGGCTTTTAGGGGACAGAACCTAACCTGGGGATGCTGCCTTCACGTCGCCAAATTCTGCCGTTTAGGGTCAAGTCACAGGCCCTACCCATGCTCAATGGGCGGGGATCATGGGGGTCCTTGCCACACGGGGTTGGCCCCAGGTCACACGGCAAGCGAGAGAAGGAGCCCTCCAGCCCCCTCTGTCCACCCCGGGCTCTCCACTTTCCTCCCCCGGTGGGGCGTCTGGTCGGGCAAGCAGGGAAGGCACCTCAGGCCGGAGAGCAGAGATGCTCGAAGGGTAGGAATGGGTGGAGGGAGAGGCCAGGGAGGGCCTGGGAGAACAGGGGGCCCTCAGAAGCCCCCGTCACAGGGACAGAGGCAGAGTGGGAGGGACCAGGACCCCAGCCCCGGCGTCCAGCAGAGCGCCATCGTTCACACGTCCTCGAGACCAGCTGTAAGCGTAGCCTAATTTATTAATGAGGACGGGAAGGCTGTTTGTGGTGGGCAGCGCCGGCCAGTCCCGATCGATGGGGGCTCCAATAAGCAGGTGATCAACCTTGCTGTGTTTGGAGTCTAATTGCAGGATGCACACTCGCGCACTCGTGAGGCGCTCTGCCTCCCAAGTGCACCCCAGAGAACCAGAGGGTTAATTGATGCAGCTGTTTGCTCCCCGCCCACACGGCTTTGTGGGAATCCCCTGAGGTTGTTATTAAACTAAAGTGTTTAATGAAGTGCTAAGGAGCCCGTTTCCAACCAGCGCTCCCAGAATCTGATTAACAGAAGGAGAGCCCTCCTCCCCAAGCTGTGGGACACCCCCAAATCCCGGGAAGAAGGTGAAGGAGCCCAGGGCTCTGACCGGTCACCCCTGCTGACCAGCACCAACCTGCTGAGGGCCCGGCCCCCAGAGCGGTCCCCACCCCCGGCCTCCACTCCCCAGGTCTGGGTCCCAGGCGTGGTCCTGCTCAGGGGCACTGGCCACCAGAGGATGCCAAGGACCCCGCCCTAGGTGGGTGGGAGGGGAGGGGAACGTGCCCTTTTGCACTTGGCTGCCTCTGGCCCGCGTCCTCACAGGGATGGGCCTCCAGCACCCGCTTCCCAGACTGATCACCATGGAAGCCTATCCCGGGGTCCATCCTCCAGACCTGAGCAATCTGAGCCTCCAGGCCCAGGGGCCTGGCCTCCACAGTCACATCTCTCCGTCCATCTATTTGTTGCACAGCTAATGTGTTCACAAAGTCTAAGATTTGGGAACTGGAAACAACCAAGCGTCCCTCGGCAGGAGAATGGGTAAATAAATCATGGCATATTCACGCCGTGGAATACTACACGGTGGTGGAAAAGAGAGAGCAGCCCGGGGCTGCTGGCGCCCGACAGACAGAGCTGGTGGACATGCTGTTGAGTCACGCGGGAGAGGACGGGGCGCGTGGGTCTGTGCAGGAAGTCCAGGGACTGGCCATGCTACTGTGGGTCCCCTGACCTCACACCAGGGACACGGGCACTTTCTGGAAAGTATGCTCTGCTCCCATGGATACATTCTCTTGACATTTCCAAGTAGACAAGGGTTTACAGCCACAAGCAGCCATGTCAACCTCGGAATCTGAATCCTTCCAGAAACATCCGGTCCCTATCAAAGTGTGTGTAACCATGCAGGCGTAACAAGCACCCCAAGTGATTCTGATGAGGAACTCAGGCAACGTAGCATTGGAGGGCAACTGAGGCCCCTCAGTGACTCGGGCTGTCTTCGTTACGGGCCTTTGCACAGCAAGGAGGACTTGCGAAAATATGGGCAAATGCGTATGTGCATGATTCGCTTCTGGAACAAAAGCATCAAGTTGAGCAGACATTTGCATGTTGTCAGATTCAGCCAACACCAGTTTGGCATGGCCCCACACGGAGACAGCCACCAACAGTTAGAGGACCTGAAGCCGCAACTGAAAACCACACCGAGATACCACTTCCCCCAACACGAAGATGGCGAAAATAGAAAAGGTCCTACCAGGCGTTGACAAGGACGCCGAGGCACTGGAGCCCTCCCCCGCTGCTGGTGGGCATGTGAAATGGCACAGCCACGGGGGACACAGCCTGGCCACTCCTCAAAACGGCAAACGTACTGTACTGTTACTCCGCGACCCGGCGCTTCCAAGGCTAGACATGGAAGGCAGACGTCGTATGGCTCCGTTGATAGGAGACGCAAACCCACAGAAAGGGAGCAGATGGGGTGGGGGGGTTGCCCGGGGCTGGGGTGGTGGTTGGGGGTGGTTGGGATGGTTGCACAACTCTGTGAACCTACTTAAAAGCGCTGAGTTGCACACTTTCAAGGGCGAGTGGCACGGTATGTGAATTACCTCTCAACAAGTGTGGAAAGAAGAGGAGGAAGGATTGGCAGGTCGGCGATCGGCGGTGCAGGGACAGCCGCAGGAGCCGCTCAGCGCTCGAGTCCCTGCAATGAACACGCCAGGGCGGCAGGTCCTCATGGGGGACGGGGAGGGGGACAGATGCCGCCACAGAGGGGTCTGAGGCCACACGAGCCGGGCCAGCCCGGAACAGCCGCCAATGCCCCGAGCTCCCCGCTCCTCTGCCCAACTCAAGACGGCCAAACCCTGAGCGTACGGAAGGAAAACTCATGAGAGGGAGTCAGACGGTAAACTGAGTCAAGCGAGATTTATAAGCGAGGCAGGACAGAAGGGAGTTGGCCAACGAAACATGATGTTTCACGACTCGTGGACTTTTCAGAAAGCCTTGAAAGTTCCACTGTGGCTCACACCTGACAGGCCGTGTCCAGAAACGCCTGCCGGGACCCAGGGCTGACCGTGTCACCTGCGAAATGAAACCGCGGGGCCCTCGTTCGGAAGGCAGTAAAAGCTGCGACTGCAGACGCTAAAATAGAAACTTCTCCGTTCCTTCCATGGCCTCCCTCTTAGCTGGTTGGAAACTCTCACTACATCAGGAAGAGATTTTAAATGTTTTATTGTGGGAAAATATACATAACATAAAAGCTATAATTTTAACCATTTTTAATCGTCCAGCTCAGGGGCACCGAGCACATCCACGCTGCTGTGCAGCCGTCCCCCCGTCCGGCTCCAGAACGTTCCATCCCGCACAGTGAGACCCTGTTCCCGCGACGCACGGACCCCCACCCGCTCCCCCAGCCCCGGCCCCGCCGTCTGCCCTCCGTGGCCGTGAGTCTCACGACTCCGGGACCTCGTGGGAGTGGGGTCCCCGTGCGTGTCCTTCCGTGTCTGGCTCGTGTCCTCGGGGCTCGTCCCCGTGGGGGCAGGGGGTGGGGCTCCTTTCTCAGGCCGAGTGATGCCCGTCGCGTGGATGGACCACATAGTGTCCATCCATTCACTCATCACCAGACCTGTTGGTTGTTGTGAATTGTGCAAACGTGGGTACAAGCATCTCTTCAAGTCCTTGCTTCCAGTTCTTTTGGGGGATACGCCAGCAGTAGGACTGCTGACCACATGCTGACTGCCCGTTTGACTTTTTGAGGAGCCACCATGCTGTTTTCCACACGGCTGCCCCAGCTTGCAGCTTCACCAACAAGGGTCCCGGTCCTCCGTTCTTTTCGGTTTTGTTTGTTATATGAGCTGTTGTAATGGACGAGAGGAGGTAGGAACCCCCCTGTGGTTGTGGTCTGCTTTTCCCTGATGATTGGTGATGTTGAGCATCTTTCCAAGCGCTCGCTGGACCTTCGGTTTTCCCCTAGAGAAACGTCCAGTCGGGTCCTTGCTCACGTTTGAATTAGGCTGGTGTTTGCTGCTGCATGGTGGCCCTTGACGTCTCCTGGATGTTAGCCTCTTACCGGATATATGACTTCCAGATGCTCCTGGGCCGCCTTCCACTCTGGTGATCGTGTCCTTTTGATGCACAGAAGCTTTTCATTTTGATCAGGACCAGTGTATCTATTTTTTCCTTTATTGCCTGTGCTTTTGGGGGTCATAGCCAAGAAATCACTGCCAAATCCAATGTCACGAAATTTTGCCCCTATATTTTCTTCTAGGAGTTTTATAGCTTCCCCGTTACATATATGTCTTTGATCCATTTCGAGTTACTTTTTGTGTATGGTGTGAGGTGAGGGTCCAGCTTTATTCATTTGCATGAGGATTCCCCGTTGTCCCAGCATCACGGTTGAAAAGGCTGTCCTTTCCCTGTTGAATGGTCTTGGCACCCTAGTGGTTTTTAGTTGCTATTTAACGCCATTCTCAGTGAAAAAACGATTTTTAAATTCAAAATACAAGCACGAATTTCTCTGTTCCCCTTGATATTGTGCAATGTCAGTATTCAATACCAGTATACGGACATTTAGCTCAAACCAGAACCACCAAATGACACAATTCATATTTCCTTGCTGGCACCTCAGGTGTGTTTCCTTCTTGCTGGAGTAGTGGGTTGCATTTCCCGTGGATGGCTGCCATCCCACATGATCTTCCAGAACCTTCCTCATCAAGAAGTAGCTCGCATGTCCCTCCCCTTGAACCTGGGCGGACATCAGTGACTGCCTTGACCAGGAGCAGAAGCAACTTCCAAGGCTAGGTGATAAATATGCCAGCCACACCCACCTTGTTCTCTTGGGACACTTGCTCTTGGAACCCAGTCGCCATGCTGTGAGGAGGCCCCACATGGAGAGGAAGCCCAACCCAGCTCATGTCCGGCTGCCTCCCAACCACAGCCATGTGGCCAAGCTGACCTGAAAGTGGGCCCTCCTGCCGAGCTCCACCCACATTGCACGTTCCAGGGCAGGGTAAGTGTCCGGTGTTGTTGTTGGAAGCCGTACGTTTGGGGGAGACGTTGTTACCCAGCAGTTGATAACTGGTGCGTGGAAGGCTGGACCCTGGTGTCCTCCAGCATTGCAGCCATAGCTGTGGCCACCGTCCACACGGAGTCAGTGGGGCCAGGAAGAAGTGGGCAGACTCGGGACGTGCTCCGGGGAGGGGGGTTTTGCCAGAACGGATGGGATTGGACACGAGGGGGCAGGCAGCAGACTGTGTCGTGGGGACGGCAGGGCTGCTGGCTGAGCTGTCGCGTTCTGGGAAAGGACCAGGCAGGGGAAGGGGTGTCTGGGATTCACTTTGGGGCACCCTGGGGGAGCAGCGAGTTGGGTTCTGGGTCTAGAGTTTGTGGCCAGGTGGTCAAGTTGCAGGTAGGGAAACAAGCCATGTGTGTGGGCAAGATCTGTGCCTCCCAGTCAGTTATAGGCTGAATTGTGTCCCCCCCCCCGCCCAGAACTTCAGACCCTGTTTGTAAAGAGCATCATTGCAGATGTCATTAGTTATGATGAGCCCGTCCTAGAGTAGGGTGGGCTCCCAGTGCAATATGACCTTATAAAAGGGAGACCTCTGGACATGGACACACAGGAGGACGCCACGGGAGGATGATGGCAGAGATTGGGGGATGCTTCTACCAGCCGAGGAGCCCCAAGACTGCTGGCGACCCCAGTCGCGGCTCACGCGCTGCCTGTGGCGGGGTCTCCCCAGAGCCTCCAGGAGGAGCCAGCCCCACCACACCTCTGTCTCGGACGTCCGGCCTCCAGAGCAGGGACACTGTTGGAGTCACCCAGTTTATGGCTCTTTGTTAACACAGCCCCCAGGAAACTGACCTGGGCCTCAGTCTCCAGCTGCCAGTCGGGGTCACGGGGAGGAAGCGGCCGGGTGGCCGAGTTCTGCCCCCAGTGCAGGCAGGTGGGGTGGGGAGGCCTGCCTCAATGCTTTAGACGTGGGGCACAGCTGTCTGTCCAAGCAGGATCCTCACCCCCCACCCAGGGGGTGGCATATGGGCCAGGGTTCATGTCTGCACCACAGAGAGCCAACAGTTTCCGGGGACAGACAAACATTGATTGAGCACCTGCTGTGTGCTTCACCCACGTTTCAAACATGACAACAGACAAACTTCTGTTTGTCCTTCAAAGCCCAGTTCAGGAGTCACCTCCTCCTTGAAGTCTTCCCTTTAGCAACATCCAAAGAGAAGGGGAAGATCCAGATCAACACCCTGTGTGACCTGGGTTCCTTAGCAGCCTCTTAATTTCCACCGTGGGGCCCTAAACAGAAGGGACAGAACTGTGAGCACCTGAGAATCTGTGCCCTAGCACTCAACACCGGCTCTAACACACAGTAGGTTCTTTTTTTCCTTTAAATTTTTTATTGTTATGTTAATCACCATACATTACATCATTAGTTTTTGGTGTAGTGTTCCATGGTTCATTGTTTGTGCATAACACCCAGTGCTCCACGCAGAACGCAGAACGTGCCCCCTTGAATACCCATCACCAGGCTAACCCATCCCCCACCCCCTCCCCTCCAGAACCCTCAGTTTGTTTTTCAGAGTCCATCGTCTCTCATGGTTCGTCTCCCCCTCCGACTTACTCCCCTTCATTCTTCCCCTCCTGCTATCTTCTTCTTCTTCTTTTTTTTTAACATATAATGTATTATTTGTTTCAGAAGTGCAGATCTGTGATTCAACAGTCTTGCACAATTCACAGCGCTCACCGTAGCACATACCCTCCCCAATGTCAATCACCCAGCCACCCCATCCCTCCCAACCCCCCACCACTCCAGCAACCCTCAGTTTGTTCCTGGGATTAAGAATTCCTCATATCAGTGAGGTCATGTGATACATGTCTTTCTCTGATTGACTTATTTCACTCAGCATGACACCCTCCAGTTCCATCCACGTCATTGCAAATGGCAAGATCTCATTCCTTTTGATGGCTGCAGAATATTCCATTGTGTATATATACCACCTCTTCTTTATCCATTCATCACACGGTAGGTTCTTAATAAATGTTTGTTAAGTGAATCAACAAACCAAAGTTTGGTCTAGTGGACTTGGTCTAGTGGAACTGAGTCTCTGGGTTTGCTCTTAAGGAGACAAACAAGACCTCATTTTGCTAAATACAAGGAGAACGTGGGCTGTTGGTGCCCTGCCATGGGTGCCAGTTGGACACCAGAGTTGAAGGGGAAATCTAGGAGGTCCTCGTGGAGGAGGGGACATCCGAGAACACTCTTTGAAGCACAAATTGGTTCATCCTGGGGATGAGGAAAAGAAGGACTCTGGAAGCAAGTGAGGTGGTGGCGTACAAGACTGGTTGGGAGACGAGAGGGGCTGCCCAGTGCCCCCAGGAGGCCCCACCCCACATTGCAGTCCCTGCCTCCCACAGGCCCCCATCCTCACTGCCCTGGACGGTTAATGGGCCACTGCTCTCATGTGCACCTAAAGGGGGACCTCTGGGAAACAGAAGGTATGAGTGTGGGTGGTGGAGACCCTCTAGGCCCCCACCGGCACCCTGGATATGGCTGCTCCCCAGCGTGCACTGGGCTGCCCCTGCTTTCCAACGGATGTCCCCAAACTCCCCCGTGACCTTGGGTGACCCTGTGCCCTGCTCTGGGCTTCAGCTCCCCATCTGTTCAGTAAGGGGTCACACCTATCTATGCCCTGGGGACTCCCCTCCAGTTCAAGCCCACCGTGGCTGGTTTGTCCTTCACCGTGCTCCGCGGCCCTCCGTCACACTGACCCTGACACTGGCCTGGCCACTGCCTTCGTCCAGGGTCCCCGCCAGGGAACAAGGGACCCTGCGGGGCGGGGCAGGCGGGGGGGGGGCAGCCTTGCTCAGCGCGCATTCGTGCCCCACCGCAGGTTGTTTGTTTTCATAACCAATTCAATATTTAAGACGCGGCCAGCCGCCGAGGAGCTCTCGGGCTCCCCCTTCCTTTGTCTCTACCGCTCCCCTCCGCACCCCCCCTCCTCCGACAAACCCTGCGATTCTGATGGAAAATTCATTAGTCTCTCCCTCCCCTTCCCACGTTCCCAGGCAGCTCTGCGCCTGATGTGTCTGCCTCTCCATCCTGATTATCTGGAGACGCCAATTTCAAAGAGACATCTTAATAGTGATGTCAACGAATTAATTAGATGTGTTAATGAGCTAAAAGCAACCCAAATTAAATTAATGCGGCAATAAGCACAGACAGCAAAATTAGCTCCGATTTCTCTGAATGACTCTGAACTGTACACAACACCTCATCTCGCTAGAACATCACCATCCCCCAAAGCTAATCAAGAACCCGGCGCAATTAACTGCTTAATTACAAACAGGCACGCGCACACACGTGTGCGCGCACACATGTGAACACGCCTTCAAGAAATTCAGCCAACGGGGACGGTCCAGCCTGGGCCAGCGTGGGGGGGTTGGGGTCATGAATGCCCCCCAAAATAGCACCCAGCACCCGCACATGGCCATCCACCACCGGGCCCTGATCTGAACCCCACAGAGAGCAGGCAGAGGGGCCTGGCTCCGAGGCTCCGGCGTTCCGTTGCGGGATATGCGTGCTGCGGGCCTCGTCAGGAGGCTGGACCGGGCCGGGGGTTGGAGGGGCAGCTGGAGTGCTCCTCCAGGGCCCCTGGGCCTCTACCTGGGGACGCAGGATGGCCAAGGGGGAGGGCCACGGGAAGAGGGAGCAGGGAGGAAGAGGAGCAGGGGGAGGGAGGAGCCCAGTGCTGACTTGTTTATTGCTTGCATCAGAATCTGAGTTGCAACTAAAAAGCTAATTGTCCATCCGGCTGATTTCCCACCGGGCAGGGAGAGCTGCTAATAGCTTCGCAAGCGGCTCAGGTATCTGATTAGCTGTAATTGCAGCTAGAGACAGGAGAGGGGTAAGGACAGAAGTGGAGAGGCAGGGGGGGACCTGGGGCCAGATGGATGGCGGGGTCCCAGGCGTGGAGAGCACCAGGCAGGTGCAGGGGAGGAGGGACCAGTGACCAGAGGAGGTGAGGAAGGAAACAGAGGTGATATGGTGGGGGGGGGCTCCCCCAGCAGCCTCTCCGAGGACCAGACCCCCATGTGTGGATCTGGGATCCATGATCCAGGAGTGGCAGGATCCCCAGCCTGGATCCCAAGGACATCTCGTCCCAAGGGAGGCCTGCAGAGGTGCCTGCATCTATAACAGGGGGCACAGGGGTCCGAGCCGGGCCCTGCGTGATGGCTGGGCCCATGACTCAGAGCCCCAAGGCAAGGAGAAGGCCCAGAGCTGTACACAGTCAGGGCCAGCAGGCAGAGGGCCTGGACCCCCACCCGGCTCCTACCCTCCCACCTTTGAGAGCGATGAGTTTAGTCTCCTAAGTCAAAGATGCTTTTTGTTCATTTCAGATCAGGGTGATTGATTCGGGGAGAGAAGGAAGGAGCTGATCGATCTGGCCCCTCCAGGCCAGCCCCCCGGGGTGCCCAGCCCCCATGGAGAATGGCTCTTCCCAGAGCAGGGCATGGGGTGGGAGTCCCTGGGAGAACCACAGATGGGGATTGGGGTCAGGGGGCACAGGCCTCCTCTCCCTCTGTCTTTCCCTCTTCATTCACCCACTGGCCTATTTTTCAACAGATTAATTCATTTAAAATATATCCATTTCCATCCTTGCTCCACACTGGAAACAAGGCGGCACGGCCTCATTAACCCATGGCTCTAAGCTGCGCCCCTCGTGGTGGGCACCAAGCCCCCAGGACCCGCAGATGGCCATCCCTGGCCTTGCAGAGCTCCTGGGCACTGGGTCGGGAAGGAGAAGTCACAACCCCATGACAAGTGTGCTAATGGTGTAAGCACAGGGCGCTGGGGCCCCACAGCACCCCACTGGGGCACAGGAGAGTCCCAGGGCCGTGGCTTTTGGGGGGAGTGGGGTATAGATTAACAGGCGGGGTGGGGGAGGGCAGTTGGGGGCATGTTCTCTGGCCAGAAACCTAGGGGCTGCTGCTTAAGGAGACATCAGGGGCTGGGGGAACCTAAAGAGCTTGGCTTCCACATGCCTGTGAGCACGTGCAACCACATAATCCTGCAGGGAGGTGGTGGGCTGTTGATCAGAACCTCAGCCTGAAGTTATAGGGAACCCGCCCCCAAATCTACTCCTGAATGCCAGTCAGTCCTCAACCCCCTGGGCCTGTAATTTCAAACACACAGAACGAGAATCACAAGCATGCTGTTAAGGAAGGAAAAGGCTCAGGGTCTTTAGGGCCACCCAAGCCACAGCCCTACAGATGTGGCACCATGAAGTTCTCAGGAGGGCAGGCAGGGTCGTGCCCCCAATCCCAGGCTGGGCGCCTGCTCCAACGTTATAGGTGGGGAGACTGAGGCTGAGGGTCATTGGTCAGGGTCACGGAGGCACTCTGCTTGCTCTCCTCAATGCCCGGCCATCACCTTTGGATGTTGTTACAGGAGTTTTACCTCCCAGCAGGAGAAAAGGATTGTTTTGCTCAGGCAAGTGCTCCAATGAGTTTTCCAGTCCCTGAGCAGGGATGAGTCCCAGAGGCCCGCTGGAGGCAGGGACAACAGGGTGGGAAGGGCGTGCTTGACCCGCTCTCCCCTCGGTCTCCATCCTCTGACTCAGGGTGGGGCCGGCATGTGGGCTGGGGGCTTCTGTGCGCGCCTGCGTGCTCACAGACAGGTGCGTGTGCGCGGCACGGCCGGGGGAGCAGGCTGGTGCCATGTCAGGCACACACCTGGAGGCTGCCCAGGCCCCACAGCCCACACCAATTAGGAACTCACTTTACATTATTTTAATTTGTCTCTGGGGCCCTGGAAGCAAAGTCATGCGATTATTATTATTTTTTTGGCTGGAGTTTCCAGCAGCCATTATATAAATTACATATAATTGAATCCATCAGAGGCAGTTTCTCTTAAACAATCATGTTTTCCCTTTCCCAACAACTGGGCCACCCAGTCCTCAGAACTCGCCTCAGGGCCCCTGGGAGGAGGAGGGTCCCCTCCACCCCGTACCACCCAGAGCACCTCCCCTGTGGGGGATGGGGGCCTTGGAATCCATCCCTCATGGGGTCCACCTGCGGCTGCACCACTGGCTTGCTGTGTGACCCGGTACAAGTGGCCTAACGTCTCTGAGCCTCCATTTTCTCACTGTCAGCCTGCTGGTGTGAGGTTTAAAGAACAAGGCCTGGAAGGTTCTCAGCGTGCTGCCCATGCAGAGTTTTGTGCTCAGAGAACTCGGGTGTCCAGACACCCTGGAGTGTCCTCTGGGCCCAAAGCATGGGCACCTAGTATGTGGAGGGTTGGCTTTCATCAGGTACAGAAAGACACACGGACACAGAAAGGAGTGTCATGAAGGAAGAGTCTGTGTTATCCTCACGGTCCCTGGAAACGGCAGGCCACACACACACACACACACAGGGCAGGAGGTAGGGGTGGGGAACATGGGGCAGGGTGGGCAGGCCTCGGACTGGCTAGTGTGAATGACCTCAGTGGGCTCTGGGGCACGGGGGCCATCCCTGGTGTCTGGGGTGATTAGAGCAGGCACATAGGGCCTGAGAGGTGAGGGCTCCACAGAGGAGTGCTCCATGGGCTGGTTTGCATTTGGAAAGTGTGCTCTCGTCTCTGGGACTCTGCTAATCAGGGGGGCAGTCCCTCCAGGGTCAGCAAAGCCCAGGTGTCAGAACATCAAACATGCAGGCGATAAGAAAGCGCAGTTAAGGGCGCCTGGGTGGCTCAGTTGGTTAAGCGACTGCCTTCGGCTCAGGTCATGATCCTGGAGTCCCGGGATCGAGTCCCACATCGGGTTCCCTGCTCAGCAGGGAGTCTGCTTCTCCCTCTGACCCTCTTCCCTCTCGTGCTCTCTATCTCTCATTCTCTCTCTCTCAAATAAATAAATAAAATCTTTAAAAAATAATAAAAAAAATAAAAAAAAAAACATTTAAAAAAAAAAAAAGAAAGCGCAGTTAATACAAAGGGAATCAAACGGATGCCAGCAACCCATGGGACGGACGCATCCTGCTGGAGGGTGCTCAGCCCTCTCCCCCCAGCTTCGTGGATAGCATAGTCGGAGCCTGGATGGGAGAGCTGACCCCAGCATATAGCTGAGGACATTGAGGCCCAGCGATGGAAGCCACTTGCTTGAGGTTACCCAGGGAATATGTTGGGCCAGCGTGACCTCAGCATCCTTGGGGTTGGCAGAGAGAGGAAGGAGCTCACTGGTTGGTTGCATATGGAGGTGGATGCCAGGCTCCTGGTCTGTGTCAGGGTCCAGGGAGGCCCTATCTGTGGTGCATTGGCACCTAGCAGGTACCTGGTAAGCACTCACTCTCTGGGTGAGCTTGGACAAGACCCAGCCCCTCCCCAGGCCTCCGTTCCCCCGTCTGTCCCTTGAGGGATGCAGTGATCAGGCCAGGGGCTCAGGCTGGAGGACAGCACCCACCAGCTCCCATGCATGAGAGTATGGGTGGGGTATGTTCCCAGAGCAAGCCCGGGCACCCTTGCTCTGGGAACATACCCCATCCATACTCTCATGCATGGGAGCTGGTGGGTGGGGGCCCAAGCTGTTCCCCGCACCCCACGTAAGGCACCAAACACCTGACAACAAACCACACGAGGGCAGGTGGACAACACCATGGTCACGCCCTCTGTCAGCACACCTGGTGGCCAGCGAAAGGGACCATGCAGCTCTGCAGGGAAGGGGACATGGCTTAGACCAAAAGGACGCAGGATGCCTCACGACACGCTGTCACTGTGGGGAAGGTGGGAGGCTTCCTCGAGTCCTTGTACCACCGTAGAGCACTTCTGCACATGCAGGACATCAAGAACAACAGCCGAGGCACTTGCGGTCTGGGGTCTGAAGTGGAAAGGAAGCATTTGCAATTTATCCCTTTGTACTGCCTGTGATCATTTTTACACCAGCTACTTGTATTACTTTATCTTCAGAGAAGCTTTAAGCACTTCTGGGTATATATTGAAGAAAATTGAAAATGCACATCCATGCAAAAATTCGTACACGGGTGTTCATGGCAGCATGACTCACCATAGCCGAAAACGTGGAACCCACCCAGATGTTCACCGACTGACGGTTGGATACACGTGGTGCAGTCTGTCCACACGAGGGGAACCACTCAGCCATAAAAGGAATGAAGCCCTGACCCCCACCCCAACACGGGTGACCCTTGAAGACCTTCTGCCCAGAGATGGAAGCCAGTCACAGAGGACACACCTCCTACCACGAGTCCTTTACGTGAGCTGTACCGCACGGAGAAACGGCGGGCACAGGGTGGTGGCCTGGGAGCAAACGGGGGGTGGCTGCTAATAAGTTCGAGGTTTCTTCTGGGGTGATGAAAGTGCTCTCAAATCAGACAGCGGGGGGGGTTGGGCAGCTCTGTGACCACACCAAAAACATGCAGGTGTGCTTTAGACGCGAGAACGGGATGCTGTGGTGCCTGGATGTCCGGGGGCTGCAGTGACAAAGCACCACAAGCCAGGGGATGTGGAACAGCAGGAATGTATGGTCTCACAGCCCGGGGCGCCCCAAGTCTCAGATCCAGGTGGCGGCAGGGGGTGCTCCCCCCAAACACTGTAGGGAGGAGGCTTCTGGAATCACTCCCAGGGCCGTGACAACACTGGGTGATCCTCGGCTTGTGGCCACATCCCTCCTCCCTCCGCCGCCTGCACGTGCCCTTCCCCTCTTCTTAAAGGACACCGGTCATCCCGATGACCTCGTCTTAGTCTGATTACCTTCGCGCAGACCCTTTTCCCAAGGAGGCCACATTCACAGAGGTTAGCACCTCGGTGTCTCTCTTTGGAGGCACAGTTCAACCCATAGCTTATGTGACTTTTATCTCAATAAAGCCGTTATTTTTCTCAAAAGTTTTAAGCTATAAAATACAAAGAGAGAGAGAAGGAACAGAGGCAGGCCATGGTAGGGAGCGGGAGGCTGACCGGCTCTGGGCGGCACTCACCGGGTGCTCCTGAGAACGGCAGTGGTAACAATGACACCCCTGGCCTGTGCCCCCCCCCGCCCCTGCCCTGCCCTCCCTAGGGGTTCCCGCTCCTGGCCTGGCCCCCAGCCCCTTCTCCCTCCCCCCCACAGGCCTCTCACATGCCCACACCCCCAACTTGTGAAGTAACAACCTGTCACACGCACAACCTCTTTGCACCCAAAACGTTCTCTGATCTGTGTAAGCGGCTGGATGCTGTGCGGCTTGATATTAATATCTTTTGTTTGTGTGTCAGGGTTCTGCAGAATCTAATTAAGGCGTGTTCTCGGCGTATCCGGGGTGTTCAAACAACTCCGCGGAGCAGACCATGCAAGCTGTTGACCTGCACAGATAAACTGTGCTTATGGAGGATCCGGGGGCTGTGGGCGGGGGCTGCTCGGCTGTTCTTTTCTGCCGGGGCGCCAGGCCTTGCCGCCTGCCGCTCGTCGCTGTGTGCAGGCGCCCTGGCATCTTCTTTGGGGGTGCTGACCACAGCTGTTTTCTCTATGTATTTCTGTGTACACGCATGTGCACACGCAAGCTAGGCCCCCCAGGGCGAGCGACCTGTCTCAGGACTGTTGTGTCTCCTGTGAGTGCTCCGTGCACAGATGAGGGAGCTGAGGCCTTGGTGCTCCCTGAGGGCGCGTACCTTAAGGTGGGACCTCAGGGCTGCCTTCAAGCAGCCGTCAGGTACCAGAGAAACCCACTTTGGGAGGGCGGGACATGGGCTCGGGCGGTCAGATGACACACAGGCCTGCCCTGCAGTCTCCGGGGCCGGCCCAGGTGAAACTCTCATCCTCCCTGGACAGATGGGAAAACTGGAGTCCAGAGAGGTCAGGGCCTTGTCCAAGACACACAGTGGGCTGGTGGCAGTGCTGGGCCTTCCTGACCCTGCAGGCCACAGCTGGGCTCCCTTTTAAGGAATTCACTTAAGCTCGGACAGGACCAGGAGGCCAAGGCCGGGAATAAGTGTCCTTCAGTCCGAGGGTGGCTTTGGGACCCCCTGGACCTGGGGTCCTGGCCCCATCTGCCAGTGACCTTGGCAAGGTCTGCCCTTCTGCACCCTCAGTTACCCCCCTGGTAGATAACAGGGCCTAGCAGGCAGGCTGGTGAGAACCTTAGGGTAGTGAGATCTGTCCATCAGCTCCTGCCCTGCGCTCTGAGCTGCCACCATCAGTGCCCTATGGGTGGCTGGGCTCTGTGGGGTGCACACGGGACAATGCCCACTCCAGCCTCCATCCCAGCTCAGGGCCTGCCTGCCCCCCAGTGTGGCCAATTAGAGCTGCTCGCTCAGGTTGGAGGGATGTGCTCTGGGCTTTGCTCTGCCCATCTGCAAGTTGGGGAGAGGACTTTCCCCTGGCCTTGATGTCCCCCAGACTCTGAGTGCCCTGAATAAAGAAAACTGGAGGCCGATGGAGCAGGCTTGCGGAGGGGCCGGAGGCTTGCAGACAGCCTGCACCAGTGATTCCGGGTGGAGCACGGGTTTGGGTAAGGGAAGCAGCGTGACCGGTGGGCAGCGAAGGTCTACCCCCGTGTGTGCATGTGTGTAATGGATGCGCAGGCACGTGGCTTACGTGTGCATGCAACCCGGTGCACCTCCAAATCTGTGCACAGGGGCACATCGCGTTCAGTACCTGCCCCGCGCCGCTTAGGAAACGCCGCAGCGCCACCTGCCGACCGCGCTCCGGGCCACAAGGAGGGCGTGAGGCTGGACGCGAGGCCCCGCCCCTCTGCCGGGCCCCGCCCCGAGGCTCCTCCAGGGCAGCCCATCTGCCCCAGGCCCCGCCCCTCCACCAGGTCTACCCGTTTGTCCCAGGCCCCGCCCCATAGACCCCAACCACGTCCTCGAGGCCCTGCCCCGCCCCTCCGCCAGGCCCGCCCCTCTGCCCCAGGCCCCGCCCCTCCCGCCCGAGGCCCGCCCACTGTCCGCGGCCCCGCCCCGTCCCCTTGGGGCGCACCCCGGGAGCCCTGACCCTATGGGTCGCCCGAGAGGCAGGCAGCCGACTCTCCGCTTTAGGGTCCAGCCCGAAGTGTGCACAGACGCACCCCAGGAGTACAATCGGCGTGCTCACCGCGCCCCATCATCTTACAGATGAGACAAGGAGGAATGGGCTTTGAGCCCCCAGGCCTGGGTGCGCAGCGTGCACTCCACAAGGACCCGTAAACCGAGATGCGTTTGTTACCCGGTAATTAAGTTGTTTACAGCTGTGAACCGGTGCGACCCTCACACCGCTTGGCAATAGGCGCGTTGACACCCGTTTCACAAGTGAGGTGCACGATTGCACCTATACCTAGAGGTGTCCGGGCAGGATGCACCTCGGCCGCGGGAGCTGTCGCCAGCACCCCACACGAGCAGGAATTGGGGGCAGAGGCCGGGGATGGTCAGGACGTCCGAGAGTGGGGAGTGAGGAGCAGGGCAGGCTCAGGGTCACGTCCTGGGCCGGACTGGGAGGCAGGGCCCCTGGTTGCAGCTGCCCTTCCCTGAGTGGCCTCAGTCTCCCCGTCCGTGCAGTGGGGCGGGGGGGGGCTGGTGTCCTTTTTCAGGGTCTGTCCCCGCCCCCTGCAAACAGTGCTATTCCAGGAATCCAGCAGGGACTGAGCTGGTGCAGAGATTCGGGGTTCACCTGCTTTCTCCCCCTCCAGCCCCCCACGGCCCCTCCCCACGCCTGTGGCCGTCCCTGATGGGGAATTTGAGGGCCTCTGTCCACCACAGCTCCAGCCCCCGCCCCCACCCCCCTCTCTAGTGTCCCACCCCGAGAGGAGGCATTTCCGGGGATGAGGGGCTGCCGGGGGGCAGACGGTCCCAGCCTGGGTGCCACAGAGCCTGCTGCCGGGGAGAGCCTCTGCCAAGCACATGGCAGGCCCTGCGCTCAGCGGCACCTGGGGGTGGGGGAGGCTGTGCAGAGGGAGACCCTGAGGTGGGCAGGGAAGGACAGTAGCCGGCCTGGGGGCTCAGCAGTGCCCCTGAGAAGCATGAGCTTGGGCAAGTCCCTCTGCCCGGCCTCCTCCCACAGCCCCCAATCCTCCGCTGTCCCAACTCTCCCATCCACCCCCCCATGTCACTAGGGGCCCAGTCACACACAGCTCCATGAACACCCCAGCTGGGACACTGACTGGCTGTGCGGCCTTAGGCAAGTCACTTCGCTTCTCTGAGCCTTAACATCCTCATGGGGAAAATGGGCTGACGGGAGCCTGGAGCAGAAGAGGGCAGGTCTGCAGCCCCCGGCCGGACCGCAGAAGATCTCAGGAAGCCGTCCTGTGTGCCGGTACGGCATCAGGCTCAATGTTGCCACTGGCCGCTGCGTCCAGCTAGCCTGCCAGCCAGGCTCGAGTGCCTTCATCAGCCCCATTTTACAGGTGGGAACATGGAGGCTCAGAGAGGCCATGTGATTTTCCCAAGGAGGTGAGGGGAACAGGTTTCCAACCCATGAGTCAGCTGTAAGCAGAGCCTACCATGGGCCACTGTACCCCAGCCTCAGGCCAGGGGTCCCCCAGCCTCCATCTGGCCTGGCCTGGATTCTGGGACCCTGGGAGGAAGGAAGTCCAGATACTTCACAAATGCTGGGAATTGGCTTCTCCTCCCAGAGACGCACAGCCGGGGCTTGAAGATCTGTTTTACAGACAGGCAGCCCAAGGCTGGGGCACAGGGGCCGGAAGCCAAGAGTGCGTTTGTCTCCAAAGACCAGCGGGCCGGTCACGCCGTGGCCCCTTTGCCCACAGCCACGCCCCCACAGGGATGCACACGCGTGCCCTCCGGGGTCCCGGCAAATAGCAAGAGCGGGGGTCAGGGACCTGCTTTCCGCCAGTTGGGTGGGGAGGAGAGTCAGAGCCCCCACAGTCCGATCCCGGCCCCGCTCAGGGCAAGAGGCCTGAGACCAAGATGGTTCAGACCCGACCATGTCTTTCCAGGCTGTAAGCACTTGTCGGTTCCCTCCCAACCCACGCGCACGCACACGCACACAGGTGTGCCTAGGCTCACACCCGCCCACCCACACACGACAGGTGTGTCTGCTACACTGCGCCAAATTGTGTGCCCGCTTTTGTACGTCCAGATGCTGGGCAGGCAGTACAACCTACCAATGTCCATTGCAGTTGTTGGATGCATGGGGGCTGGATGGAGAGGGAGGGACAGATGGATGGCGGGTCTTGGGGGGCTGGTTAGAGGAATGAAGAGAAGAAATGCATGGTTAACGCCCCCACGGCTGGGTAGTGGAGGTGGGCTCCTCTAAGTCCTGCCACGAGCCCCATTTCACGGGGAAGAAACCGAGCAGGAGGCGAGAGGCACAGGCGGCCCGCAGGGCTCTCAGCAGCGCTCGGGACCTGTCCTCACAGGAGCACCTGCCCGATGTAGGTGGTACAGGTGGTGTCAGCCCAGCCTCGCAGACCCTCCGAGACCCCCAGATGGGCACCTGCCCCTGCACGTCCTGCAGTCTGGTCCAGGGCCGCACACCTTCTCCCCCGGGCCTTCATGCAGGCCTCCGTGGCCTGGGGACACCCCCCACCCCGTTCCACCAGCTCTCCTGAGACCCCTCACCACCCGGGCCGGACACGAGGTGCTCAGAAGCAAGGCGTGCCGGGATGAGCCCAGCAATTCCCCCCACCAGGGCTCTTCAAGCGCACTGTTACACGGAAGTTCGTAATTAAACACTTGAGCACCATCGGACTTCCCAGCACGGTGCCTGATGAATTAATCAGGAGGACGCCAGACCCCCAGGTTTGCGTCCTCACTGCTGAGTGTGCAGTGGTGGCCCTGAGCCTCCCTGTGGGGGGAGATGTTGTGGGGGGCAGGGTGTGACAGGAGCAGACCCAGCTCTCACCCCGTGGCCCTCTGCAGGCCCCCCTCCAGCGCTGTCAACAGCCCCCCAGCCACCCAAACACGCGGAACAGAAATGGGGGTCCTCCTGGCCCATGCCTCACCACCCCCACCTCCACGCGTTCCACACGTGAACCCCCGACTGTGCACTCATTGTTCTTGGCACCCCAGCCCCTCTCCCACTGCCCTCCTGCCCCCGAGGCCTGCCCGTCCCACCCTAAAGTGCCCAGATTCGGCCACCCCCTCCCACCTCTGGTCTCCTGCTGCACCTCCCCAGGCAGCCAGGCTCACCCTCTCAAAACCCAGATCTGATGATGGGGCTCGTCCTCCCAAAACCCAGAGCCATGAGGAAAACCCCAGACAAACCCAGATCGAGGGGCATTCTGCAAAACACCCAACTGGTACGCCTCAAAACTGCCGACGTCATCAAAGCGAGGAAAGTCAGGAAACCAGAGCCCAAGGAGCCATGATGCCATGTCACGGGGGATCCTGCCTGGGGTCCTTGAGCAGAAAAGGGGGCGAGGAAAACAGGAAATCTGAGTAACGCACGGGCTGCTTCGGGCATGCACCTGCCTTGCTGTCCCAGTGGTGACCCGCAGACCAGAGGGAAGGGGGACGCCGCGGGTTGCGCGGGTAACCTCCACGCTGTCTCTGCAACTTTTCCGTAAACCTACACTATCCTAAAATAAAAAGTTTATTTTAAAAAGAGAGCACGTACAAGAGATCTGCTTGAAATACGGAGAGACGTTGACATCTGTTTCATCGTGGTGGTGGGTTAATGGGGATCTGCCATATTGTTTTCTGCACTCCTCTGTGCGTAGGTAACATTTCATAACTAAACACATAAGAAAAAACAAACCCAGATCTAGCGCATCACCCTGGCATCACCCTGACGCCTTCCAAGTTCTCCATGGAGCCCTTAGCGTCAAGTCCCAAATCCTTAACCCAGCCCACGAGGTGGACGGGGACCCTCCCGCCCGCACGCTCCCCCCGGCACCACTCAGGGCTGGCGCCTTCCGGTCACCCTGCTCTGGACCCTGGACCAGATCCCAGCCTGCAGCTCTAGCTGGTCCAGCGCTGGGAGGAAGGGTGCCGGGTCCTGCCCCCACGGGGTCACCTCACCAGAGGTCACTGCGCCATTTCCGCTCGGCTGACTGCTCCTGGGTGGGACCCACGGTCAGGGCTTGCTCCCACACCAGCAGGGAAACCAAGGCCGAGAATGGAAGGAGCCTCTCCCAGGGGTTCAGGGACAGCTCAACGGTCATTTGCTCTGTTTGTCTTGTAAAACTAACATTTCACAGAAACACCCACATGTGTGAACATGCGTGTGTTCACGTGCACATGGGTGTAATCACGAATGTGCACACACCAGGGCTGGAGGTCTGTGGTGGGCTGCTGGCCAGGTCTGCATTATTTACAGCACACACGTGTGGTGTGCGGGGAGCCATAGCCTAACGCACGGTGGCGCACGTATGGGACATACTCCCCGCCAGGCAGCATGAGGATGGGCAAAGTGTTTTATTCCCATGTGGACGCACACGTGTGTGCGAAGGCAGGCTGGCTGCAGTGGGCGTGCCGCACTCAGGGTGTCGGGTGCAGCCGGCACTGGAGACAGCACGCGGACTGCAGGCGTGGCTGGTGCGCACAGTGTGTGACATGCGCCAGGTCTATGTTTCCAATGCGATCAATACATAGCATTAAGGACACCATAGTAATCAATAGATTGAGGGATCAGTCGGTTGATTCATTCAGCAAAATTATGTTGAGCCCTGTTATGTGCCGGGCCCTGGGGATACAGCAGTGAAGGGATCCAGTCCCGCCATCATGAGACTTTTATTCTGTGTGTTTGGGTGGGGGGGCTCTCACAATAAACAAGCAAACATATGATGTCCTGACTGGAGGTGGCCCTGTACGCATAGGAATGCAGGAGGGAGAGGGGTTGGGAAGTCCCGTGGGGAGTACGGGAGTCCTCTAGGAGCTGAGGGAGCCGAGCAAGTCCTCCAGGAAAGCAACATTCCAGGCAAGGAATAGCAGGTGCAAAGGCCCTGAGGCACGGGCATGTCTGCCCTGTTTGAAAACAGCAGAGAGGCTGGCATTGCTGGAGCAGAGTGAGGGGCACCAGGAGACTGGTGAGGGGGGCTACTAACCCCATGGCCTCCTGGATGACAAGCCCTCCAACGAGACAGCCGCAGTCCTAGGCCACAAAAGGCCAGGCTGCTGGAGTCTGATGGCTGACTGGGTGGGCAGGTCCTAGGTATCCTGAGCACCAGCTTCAGAGGTCCTTCTGGCTTGGTGAATGTCCTCCGCCTCCCTGTCACCACAGGACCGGCAGGGAAATGGTGGGCGGGCAAGGGGTAGGGCAGGAGGGGCAGCCAGTTGTCTTCAGAGTCTATGCAGCTCAACTCCCATTGACCAAAGGGAAACTGAGGCCCAGAGAGCACAAGTATCCCCCAGATCTTTCAGAACCTCGGGACAAACTGTTGGGACTACCTGTTGGGTCCCCTGCCTCCCTGGCCAGGTGTGCACAGGCGGGTAGGCGGGTGCAGGGCTCACCTGGTGGGCAGGTGCCCCGGGGCACAGAAGTGTATTTTGATGGGAAAACTTGGCCAAAGAGCCAGTTGGAGCTGAAGGCCCTGTGAGGCCCGCTGGGCTTCCAGAAAGGGAAACTGAGGCCCAAAGAGGGCCTCCCCCCCAAGATGCTGTAGTGCACCTGGGCCAGACTGGGTCCCCCACCTTCCCACACTGTCCCCCCAGTCTCGTGACAAAAAGAAATCTGGGCCGGGGGCTGCATCCCACCCTGGACTCACCCCGCGCCAACCCCCGAGGAACAATTTACCTTTCAGAGCCGGTCCAAGATATTAATTAAGATAAATCTATCTCAATTTTGAGATTCTCTTATCATGTAATTTATCAAAATTATGTTAATTATTTCTGTAGGGCAGCAAAATTATTACCTCTTTTGTGTCTGATTTGTATTAATATTCATAATTTAATAATTCAGCATCCTGGCCATCTGGTCCGGGAGCAGGCTCCCTTCTCTCCCTCGGTCCCACAGCCAGAGCGTCCCCACCACGCCGTCCGGGGTCCCCAGGGCCCGCCCCCCCCCCACCTGCCCGCCGTCCAACCCGGCGGACGCGGCCCCTGCCCCGGGCCTGCCCGCCCTGGTGGCCCCACGCCGCCCGCGGCGCCCAGAGGTTCGAACACAGGTTCGCGCACACCATCACCACCCCCGCTTGGCAGGTGAGCCAAGCTGAATTGACATTTTCCACACTTTGTGAGTTTTACACTGTAATTTGACATAATTAATGCCTACATTACTGCTGATAATTTAGCTAGTTAATTAAACTCGGAGGAGATAATTAAGGAAAGGCTACTGCTTGGATTGCTAATTGTTTTTGTCATTATTTCAGGGGGCCGACAGCTGCCGGCTGAGTCATCCTGTTTTGTCAGCTGACGGGTCATGTGACACGGGGGTCCCCTGGGGTCCCCCACTTCCAGGGAGGGAGGTGTGCAGCCGGCTACCTGGCTGCCGTCTGGAGCCCCGCCAAGAGCCAGCCGCTACTGGCTGGCCCAGCCCCACAGGCTCTCCTCCCCCTCCCCTGCCCCCTCCTCCCCCTCCCCTCCCCCTCCCCTCCCCCTCCCCTCCCCCTCCTCCTCCCCTCCCCCTCCTCCCCTCCCCTCCTCCCTCTCTCCTCCTCCCCCTCCTCCCCTCCCCTCCCCCGCTCCTCCCTTCTCCTCCCCTCCCCCCTCCTCCCCCTCTCCTCCTCCCCCTCCCCTCCCCCTCCTCCCCCTCCTCCTCCTTCCTCCCTCCCCCTCCTCCCCTCCCCTCCCCCTCCTCCCCTCCCCCTCCTCCCCTCCCCTCCCCCTCCTCCCCTCCCCCTCCTCCCCTCCCCTCCTCCTCCTTCCTCTTCTCTCCTCCTCCTCCCCTCTCCCTCCCCCTCCTCCCCCTCCCTTCCCCCTTCTCCGTCCCTCCTCCTCCCCTCCCCTCTCCCCTCCTCCCCTCCCCCTCCTCCCCTCCCCCTCCTCCCCTCCCCTCCTCCTCCTTCCTCTTCTCTCCTCCCCCTCCCTCCTCCCCCCTCCTCCCTTCTCCCTCTCCCTCCCCTACCCCTCCCTCCCCTCCCCCTCCCCCCTCCCCTCCCCCTCCTCCCCTCCCCTCCTCCTCCTTCCTCTTCTCTCCTCCCCCTCCCTCCTCCCTCTCCCTCCCCTCCCCTCTCCCTCCCCCTCCTCCCCTCCGCTCCCCCTCCTCCCTCCCTCCTCCTCCCCTCCCCTCCCCCCTCCTCCCCTCTCCCTCCTCCCCTCCCCTCCTCCTCCTTCCTCTTCTCTCCTCCCCCTCCTCCTCCTCCTTCCTCCCTCCCCCTCCTCCCCCTCCCCTCCCCCTCCTCCCTCCCTCCTCCTCCCTCCCCTCCCCCCTCCTCCCCTCTCCCCCCTCTCCTCCCCTCCCCCTCCTCTCCCTCCTCCGTCTCCTGTCTCCCCCCCTTTCCTCCTCCCCCCTCCCCCTCCTTCATTCCCTCTTCCCCCTCCAGCCCCTCAGCAGAGCCCCTGCCGGACAGTTCTGGCCCAGGGTCACATGAAGGTCAGCCTCTGTGAGCCACAGCAGGAGAGATTTCCCCGGGCTCCACATCCAGGGGTGAAGCGTCTCTGGCAAACCGCAGCCCTCTGCGATGGTCAGATGGGAGGGGGGACTTCCTGGGCCGGCTAGATTATCCCCCCGTCACAGACAAGGCCCGGGAGGGCAGGGAGAGGGCGGGGTGGGGCGCAGACCCTGCTGCTGCAGACCTCTGGTCCGAGGAGCAGAAGCTGTGCTTGGACAGGCTCTCCGCGGTGTGCCCCCCGGCCAGCCCTCCCCAGGCCGCGTGCTGCAACCCCCCCCGCCGCCGCCTGGTGGCAGGCAGACCGGAGCCTGGAGGACGGGAAGCTGCTGAGCCCCCCACGCCAGCCCCTGTGACCAGCCATCTGCTGCCAACAGTGGCACCTCCCACATACCGCACAGCACCGTGTCCCCAGCTTCCTCCCAGGGCCCTGCTCACGGCCACATGACAGAGCCAATGGCTGGCCCCGTGGGAGGGAAGGGGAACGTCAGGACGGATGCCAAGCCCAGGGGCCACACCATCCTGGACAGGCCGGGAGGCGGGATGACATGGTCAGCGTCAGGTTCCTGCCTCCAAGGAGCTCCCTGTCGCAGGTGGGACTTGGGACTCACGGCGCCACAGCAGCCAGCTTGGGACCATGAGGGGAGATACGGCTGGCAGAGCAGAAGCAGGGAAGGTGCGTGGGTCTCTGCTGATGTTCTGTTGATGTCAGTGAGGCCTGATTCAGCCAATCTAGAATGTTCTTACATGTAGACCTCTTATTCTGGCAGCTAATAAGCCAGGTTGTTTGGGTTTCTTTGGCCTGAATGTTCTGAAAGCCAAGCTGAGCATCCTGACGGTTGTCCATCCAATGGTGCAGCCCTTTATCCTTACCCGTGGTGCCCCCAGCAAAACGGGGTGGTGTCTTGCACCCACCATCTTGTAATCATATTACTGTCTTCATGGGTGGTTTGTGGGGAGTCCTGGAAACTCAAGGTTTTCTCCTGCTAAGCCTTCTACCTCCTTTTCCACCCCTGGCAAGAGCTTCCGCTTCGATCACGAGATTGGCTTGCCCACCACGGCAAGGCTCAGCTCGTGGAATGCTCCATCAGTCTGGCTTTGGACCAAGGTGGCCTCTTAGCAGATTCCAGAGTCCCTTCCTTGCAGCTTACCCACTGGCCACCTTCAACAAGACCCTCCCCTCCTCTCCTGTACGACACTGAGAGGCACAAAAAGTAGTCCACTAAGCCTGGTATTCTGTTTTCCTACCATGTTCCCAACCTTGCTGAGTTGCGGTCTGGGACCCCGGGCCTCTCGGGGTCAGCTGGGTTTCCTTTGATATGGGTGCCTCCCAGTGATCTGCTTCCCAGCCCGAAGGGTGCGGTCCCACTGCCTGGTGCCCGGCCATGGTTCCATAAATTATCACACCCCCAGTCCTGGAACCAAATTCCATATCAGCTAGGACCCTTTCATCCACACATACCAGAAAACCTGAGAAAAAGTTTAAGCACAAAAGGGATTGTTACCCGCTATGTAGCAGATTGAATGCTGCCCCCCAAAACATCGAGTCCACTCAGAACCTCAGAGCGCCCAGAACCCTGTATTTGGAAATAGGGTCTTTGCAGATGATCAAGTTGAGATAAGGTCATTAGGGTGGGTCCTAACCCAGTGTGCCTGGTGTCCTTCTGAAAAGGGGTCATTTGGACACAGACATGCATGCAGGGGAAGGCCACATACGTGCCCACGGGGGCAGAGAGGGGAGTGATGTGGCCACAAGCCCACTATCACCCAGGATTGCCAGTGGCCACCAGAAGCCAGGAGAGAAGCTGAAACACTTGTCCTCACAGCCTCAGAAGCAACCAGGTTTGATGACACCTTGAATTCAGACTTCTAGCCTCTGGAACTGTGAGTAAATAAGTTTCTGTTGTGTTAAGCCCCCAAGTTTGTGGTACTTTGTTATGACAACCCTAGGAGACTCATATGCCTTGAGACAAGAAATCCAGAGATAAGGAGGTTTTAGGACTGGCTAATTCAGTGGGTCACTCACTGATGTCATCAAAGTCCCAGGTGTCTTCATGTTTCTGTCCTGCCTTCTTCAGCATGTCAGCCATATTCCCCCTCATGGTCACAAAGTGGCTGCTGCAGCACCATGCATCCCAGGCAGGCAGGATGGTCAGCAAAGAAGAGCGTATGCCTCCCTGGTGCCTCCTCTATTAGGGATGTGGTTGGCGGTGATTGGCTTGTACTAAGGATGATTCATTCTCTGGGCTCAGGGAGGGGGGCACCTCTGAACAAAATAGGGAAAAGCAGCAGTGTCTGTGGGGATGCACGCCCAGGGCCCTGTGAGTGAGTGAGTGAGTGAGTGAGTGGCAGATGTGAGTGCAACAAGAGGAGGGAGAAGGGAATATGGTGGGGGCCGGGAGTGGAGCATGGAGTAGAAACAGGTCTGTGGGGTGGCCAGACCGCTGATGCTCAGCCCTGCATGCTTCGGGTCCGGCCACCCTCATCCCGGGACAGCCCAGCCACTGGGCTCCCCACACCACCACCCACAGCTGCCCCGCATCACAAGGGTGTGCCTTCAACTCACCCCTCAAGGGCTCAGCCCAGGTGGGCCCCACACCTGACAGAGCGGGTGTTTGGCCTCAGCGAGTGTGCCGATTATGCCGTCCATTATGAGGTGCACTGTGCCCCCAGAGGCACATCCAAGTCCCAGCCCCGGTCCCCATGAACGTGAGCTTACTCGGAAGCAAGGACCCTGCGGGTGTGATGGGTAAGGGGAGGTCAGGCTGGAGCAGGGTGGCGTCCTCACAGAGGAGGGGAGCGTGGACATGCACGCAGGGAGGAGGCCACGCGGCCATGGAGGCAGAGGTTGGGGTGACGCAGTCACCAGCCCAGCATCGCCGCCAGGAGCTGGACGAGGCAGGAGGGAGCCTCCCCTGGAGCCCTCAGAGGGAGCGCGGCCCTGACCCCTGAACTCACGCTTCTGGCCCCGGGACAGGGAGACAATCAAGTGTGCTTGTTTGAAGCCCCCGGCCCGGCACTCTGTTCCGGCACCCCAGGACACTGGGAACCCCCAAACCCACTCTCCCTGCCTCCTGGATGCAGACACCAGGGCCGGCCCCCAGCGCCTGATGCCTCCATCCACAGATGCAATCACCCCTTCCAGAAAGTCCTCCCTCGTAAATAAATGAGGATAGAAATGGCCCATATGGAAATATAATGTTGTTAAAACCACTGATTAAGTTTTACACAACTGTGTGAAAGCAAACGAAAAGGTTTTAGCTTTTTAATTTAAGAAAAGAGGAATATGATATAATTTCAATTTGTGATAAGATAAGATGTTCTCGATATTGCGGCTTCAATTGGATTACATCCTAATGTACTTTGTAAAGTGTCAGGCCGGCTGCAGATTAAGGTGTGTGTGTGATATTCTTTATTAACAATGTAATGGGCCACGTTCGCTCTTATCCGTCTTCATCAGCATTTCTGGCCCACCTGGGAGACCTCGTTAGTGCAGAATCCGAACCCCGGGCCCAGCGGGGGAGGCTGGAAGGAGACCCCCAGGTGGACCAGCGCGCAGGCGGGGGTCCCGGGGGGCAGGGGAGGGAGGTCTCAGGCTGCACGAGGCAGCGCGCAGGGAGCAAGGTCTGTGGCAGGGTTGGGAGGAGGAGGGGCTGAGACCCCTGTCCTCTGGCCCCAGCCCTGCTGGTGGGTTAGGAGCCTACTGGGCCCCGGGGACATGACCTGAACTCGCATCCACGGCCCACAGAGTGTTCTGGGTACCTGGGGCTCCAGGATGCCCTGAAACCCCCTTTGGGGTCTTGATGAGCCCCCGACCCAGCGGCGTGCATAGTCCTAGGCGGGAAGCGAGGCGCCTGCCGGAGGGAGGGAGGCGCCGGCTCCAGCGAGGCGGGCTGCTGGGTGAGCAGACCCGGCCCCCAGCCCCAGGACCTTGTCCGCGGCCACGATGGAGGGGCAGCCGGCTCTGGGGTTGGGGGGAACAGGAGGGACGCAGGTGGGTGGGAAGAACCCAGCTCAGACCCAGGACGCGGCCCTTTCTTCCCGGGACCCCCGGAAACACGGGTGTGGAGGCAAGTCCACACAGAGATTTCATTTGCGGGGTGACCGTGGCTCCCGCCTGGGCCCAGCCACACAGGGTCCCTGCACCACCGGGGAGTCTGATCTGCTTCCTGCATCCTCCCAGGTCAAGGCCAAGGGCAGCCAAACCCAGGGCCCGCCACTCCTGACATGTGACCCTGGGCACTCCTCCGTGACTCGGTTTCCCCTCTTGTCAAAGGGACAGAGTGCCGCCTAACACTCCCGTTTCTGTGGAGAAACTAGGTGCCCCCCCATGGCCCCCTCTGCTGGCTCTGGCCCAGGCCTGCCCTCTCTTCCCCCTGCCTCTGTCCCTGCTGTGTGACCCTAGGGAAGACCCTTCCCCTCTCTGGGCCTTTAGCCCCTCCTCTAGAACGGGAGGAGGTCGCAGGAGCTGAGGTGCCATCCATGGGAAGAGCCAAGCCGGCCTCACCTGTCACAGCCTGACACCCCGCATCCAGGGGGGTCCACCCAGGGCAGGGCCTGAGGGAGGGGGGTTGGGCCACGTCAGTGGAGGTTGCAGGGGTGAGGTGTGGCGGGGGCTGTGGGGGACGGGGTGGCCAGACGTCCTGGGCCCCCAGAGCATGGTGCAGACCCTCACACGGGCAGGGGGCTGAGACGCCCCAGAGGCCTTGAACCCCTGCCTGCCTGGGTCCCTCCGTGTCCCAGGGGCCAGGCCCAGGCCCCACCTAACTTGCTGTGTAGCTTCAGGGGGTCCCGCGGCCCCTCTGAGCCCATTTCCTTGTCTGAACACCGCAGCTTCTCCAGGTCTCCGGCGCCCCGCCCCTGTTGGGTGGCCCTCTGCCTCCCCCTGGTGGTGAAGAGCCTACGCGGCTGCAGGCCCAGGACCGTGCCTGGGCAGACCTCGCGGGGCGCCCGGGTCTCCGCTGGACGGTGGGGCAGACCTGTCCAGGCCGCCCTCCACCACGCAGGTCTCACCCTGGGGCCTCTGCTGAGAAGCGCCCATGGCGCCCCGTGCCCAGGAACGACGCCAAGCCTGCGTGGCCCACTGTCCGCTGACCGCTCCAGGGCCCGACCCCTCCACCGCGGGGCAACCCAACCTCTCCAGTGGGGGTCCTGCCGCGATGGGCGGGGCCAGCAGGAGGCCTCGAGTTCCCCGCCCCCCCCCACCCCCGCCACCCCCGCTGCTCTAGACACACTCCCATGCCCACACGCAGCCCCTCTGTCCGGCACCAGAGGCTCAGAGAGGGCGGGGCCCCGGCCCAAGGCCACAGAGCAGGCAGCAGAGGGGGGACTACAAACCCATCTCTGCACCAGGCAGCCGCCCTCCCTGTCCTACATCACACCCTGACCCTGAGTCCCGAGTCCCTGGCTGAGACCCTCCAGCACCCCATAAATGCAGCAGGAGCTCCGTGGGGACCCCAACATTCTCAGCCAGGGACCCCACCTGCCACCAGGCCGGGGGGTGTTGGTGCTGTGCCGCTGGGGAGGGTCCACTAGGGCTGCCACAATGGGCCCCCACAGTGGCTGCAGACAGCACGGGGACAGAAACGGGGGGACCGAGGCCCACAGGAGAAGTTCCCCTCCCGGGGCACCCGAGTGAGGGCAGTGCGGGGCAGGGACTCAGGGTGAGCACGGGGAAACCGCCCCCCTTTGGCCTTGGCTGCCCCCACTGTGCCCTCTCTCCACCAGACGGGGGGAAGGGCGGTGAGCCGCACGCCCTGCCGGCACCAGGCCTGGGGCTTGGAGTCCTCCTCCGTCCCAGGGCACAGCTCACCTCCGCCCCAAGGCCAAGGTCACAGATCTCAAGTTTGGAGAGCCCCACTTGGGGCCAGCTCCCGAGGGCAGTTGGCACGGACCTGCCCTGTCCCCAGCTCCCGTTGTGCAGCCCGCCCAGGAAGCAGCTCCAATGCCCATCTCAGAGGGTCCGGGCCAGTCCAGAGAGGGTCAGCGCCTGCTCAAGGCCACGGGCACATCCGCACTGGTGCATAACTGGAAGCTGGCCAAGCCCTCCGGGCCAGGCGCCAGGCCGCCCAGCAGCGCGTGGTGAACAGGAGAGGGAGCCCGGGCCATCACGTGGTCACTTTCTTTATTGTGGTGGCTCAGACCCCACGGGGAGAGGGGTGCAGGTCCCCACCCCCATGTTCCCACTCCCACGGCGCCCGCCCTGCCCGAGCCGAGGGCACGGGTCCTGCAACCGGCCAGGCGGCTCACTCGGGGGTCTTGCTTTTGCTCCTCAGGGACCAGACCCTGGACAAGCTGAACTTGGACTTCTTCTTCTGGTCCCCGCTGCTCTTCTGGAGGTCTGGGGGTGGGGGGTGGACACTGAGGACACTCGCCACCTCTCAGCCGCTGCCCCTGCCACGTATACCCCTCCTGCCCTCCCGTCGAAGCCCTCCCTGGGCCCCCAGAGCCCGGAAGAAGCCGGGTCCCGACAGCAGCCCTGACC
This sequence comes from Eumetopias jubatus, assembly GCF_037043125.1. Taxonomy (NCBI): domain Eukaryota; kingdom Metazoa; phylum Chordata; class Mammalia; order Carnivora; family Otariidae; genus Eumetopias; species Eumetopias jubatus. Next base: position 110,296,221 of record NW_028274818.1, on the reverse strand, counting down.
CTCTGCCCTCCCTCGGGGGAACCGCCTCGGTGCCTGCCGTTAGGGCACCCGCCGGCCCGGGCACCCCCCTCACCCTGACCACAGGGTCAGGGGCTGCCTCTTGGCCCCACCAAATGACGGGAAGCTTGCTCCCTTGGCGTGAGCCTTCCTGTCTGTCCTCAGGCTGCGTCTGCCCTACGGGTCCTGGCCCCCACCCCTCCCACCTCTGCCCCGGCCCCCCATTACCCAGACTCTGGATCATGTTCTGCAGCATCTCGTCCTCCTCTTGCTCTCTGGAACAGGAGCCGGGCGGCAGTGAGCGGCCTGCCTGCGGGGACTCATACCCGAGCCCCCAGCCCACCTGACACCAAGGCAGTGCCTGCCCTTACTGGGCCCGGACCCTCCTCGGTGGCACGGGGACACGAGGGCCCTGGGAGGGCCTGGACCAGGGCTCCCTCAGCTCACTTAACCCATTCAACAAACTTGGCCACAGACTCTGTGGCCTTGACGGGTCCCTCATTTACACATGGGGACAGGGACGCCCCCGGGGATGGTCACAAAGCCGGCAGCCCAGTGCAGCTCCAGGAGACACAGGTGGCTGGGGGTATTTAAGGAAAAATAAAATCTAAAGTTCCGTTCCCCTGTTGCACGGCTCACAGTGCGCCACTTGCATTACAGAATGTTCCAGCAGCAGGTGCTGACCGCTGATGGGTCAGGGAACACGGGGTCGAGGGGCTTTGTCCGGGACACCCTCTAAGACAGGCTGCCTGGCTGGGTCGGCCCTCGGCCTCAGGGCCCCCCGCCCCCGCAGAATGCACTCGCGGCGGGGGGGGGGGGGGGGGGGGTGGTTCTTGCTCCTCCGTGCTGATGGCAGGGAGAGGCTCTGCGCATCGGGTGGCCAGCCAAGGCCCGGCAGGGGGGAGCTGGGGTTCTGGCACGCCCCCACCTGGGCCCCAAGGCGCCGCCCTCACCTGAGCCGGTCCTCCTCCAGGACATCCACGATGTTGCTCCGGTCCTCCACCGTGCTGATGTACTGGCGCAGCAGATCCTCCTCGCGCTGCTGGTCCTGGAGGGACTTCAGACCCTCTGCGGGGACAGCCCGCCTTCAGCAGCAGCCCTGCTGCCCCACCCTGCTCAGGGACACGGTGTCCCCACCCCCTGGAGGTGGGGGAAGGGTCTGCCCATCTGCCAACGCTGGATGGACGGATGGACGGGTGGACGGGTGGACGGGTAGGTGAACGAACGAATGAATGAATGAATGAGTGGAAGAACGGCCAGATCAGACTCCGAGCGCCACTGCCCCATCGCACAGCAGGAAGGTAGAGCTGGGACTGCCAGGCCCTCAGCCCCACCATCCACAACACCCACAGGCTGTGCTGGTCAGGCCTGCACAGTCCCCACTCTGCAAGCACAGAGAGGCTGAGTGCCCTGGCCAAGGACACACAGCCTGGAGGGGAGACGCTGAGACTCGACCCTGGGCAACCGTCAGCCTCTCCTGAGGGTGGCCGCCCAGGCGGCTGCTGGGAGGAGAGCCCGCCCGCACCCACATCACCCCGGGGCTGAGCGCCCCCCTCCCCCAGCTACGGTTCCCCCGGGGTGGGCGGGACGCACTGGGCTTGGCCATCAGCTGACGCAGCTCCCCGTCCAGGTCCAACTGCTGCTCCACCAGGCGCTGGTCCCTGGCCCTGCCGAGGTGACGCAGGCGTGAGGCCCGGCTCGCCTGGCTGGCCGCCCCCATGCCTGAGCCCGGCGGGCGCCGAGAGGAGGCGGCCGTCCAGGAGAGGACCCTCCGGGCAGAGGTGGAGCAGCTGGACCCCTCACTTGTACATCAGCTCCAACTCCTGCCGCAGCAGTAGCTGCTTCTCGTGGATGAGCTGGAACCAATCCACCATGAGGGCGTCCTCGGAGGCATCTGCAGAGAGGGGGCGCCGGGATGGGTCAGGCCAGGGTGGCCCCAGGGGGAACCTGGCTGAGGCCGGGCCGGGGCACTGGGCAGGGCGTCGGCTCACCCCCCTCGGCGGCGCGAAGACGCTTCTCCAGCTCCACGCCCCTGAGCTCCAGGGCGTCCAGCTGGCTCTCGATGTTCTCCATGTGCCTCTGGATCTCTTCCGGGGGCATGTAGTCAGGGTGCAGCTGGGGACAAAGGGCCGGTGAGGGGCCGTGGGAGATGCCGGGCCATGCCCTGGAGGGCTGTGCTCCCGGCCCACCTGCGCCCTGGCCTACTCACCCTGGCACGGTTGGTCACTGCCTTGCCGGGTGGAGCGGGGATACCAGCCGAGGCCAAGGGCCTCCCTGCTGAGGGCAAGACAGGTCTCCTGGGCCTGGGGGCCCAAAGCTGCCAAAGCTGCGCCGACCCCACCCCGCCTCTCCGGCAGCCCTGTCCCCCCCAGCTGTGCCCCACTGGTGCCCAAAGCCAAAGCTCACAGACAGATCCAGGCACCATCCCCACTGGCCTCCATGCCCCCCAGGTCAGCAACCCAGGCACCCCAAGAGCAAACGCTCCCCCATCACCAGGTAGATAGGAGCAGGGAACCCTGTCTGGTCCTCCCTTCCCTACTGGTGGGCAAGGGTTCTGGGACGGGGTCCTCTAGGCCCCCCGCCCCACCCCAAGCCAAGCCTGGCCGCCCGTGGGTGCTCCCCTGCATGGCCTCCCTCCGCTCTGAGCCCCGTAAGCTCCTCATCCCCCTGCAAACCCCACCAGACGCCCCCTCCTCAGATGAGCCCCTTCATCTCCAGCCCAGCTAGAAATGGGGGCTGGGGTCTTGGGGCTGACCTGGTTTGTCCTGAGCAGACAGCTTCCCTTTCTCCTCTTCCTTCCAGCTCTGGGCTGGGACTTCCTGCCCCGAGGGCTCCGAACGAAGCCAGTTGGCAGAAACGTCCAGGCTGGCAGAGACGGCCAGCTTCCTGCGGTGGGATCGGGACGGGGAGGCGGCTGCCCGAGGGCAGGGGACAGGGCCACATGTCAAGCCGGCAGATCTGGTGTCCTCCCCTCAACTGCTTCCCTAAGCGGGGGCCACCGGCCCACGCAGGGTCAGTCCTCACAGCCCCGTGCCCACGTCCGCCCAGGAAGGCCAGCGTCTGCATCCTCGACAACACAGGGGCAAACGAGTCCGGTGGGCCGGAGACCGGCTCAAGGCCACGCAGGAGGTGACGTGAGGGCTGGACATGGGTCCGGGGGTGGCAGAGTGTGCTGGAAACAGCCACATGCACGTGCAAGCATAAAGGCACACACATGCACACACACACTCACGCCCAGGCTGCCACCCCGGACTCCAGCCCCTCCAGCACCACTGGGCCGCGTTCCCGGGGCCGGGCATCTGGAGCCCCCGGGTGCCCACCCGGCATTACCTGAGGGGCTGGGCCCGGGGCTCGCTGTGCCCGCTGCCCTGTCAGGCTGAAGAGGGGCCGGGGGGACGCGGGCGGGCCCCTCGGAGCTCCTACGGACCCTCCCAGGCGCCTCACCCATCCGAGGCCCTGACCTAGACAGAGGGCAGGAGGTCAGCCAAGGGAAGGGTAGGCTGCCCCCACCCCCAGGTGCAGACAACCTGCGGCAGGGAAGGGGCGCATGGTGCCTGACCGGTGGTGACCCTCCTAGAGCACAGGTGTGTGTTCCCGCGAGTGCTCACCTCTGTGGGTGTGAGCAGCAGCTCAGGTCCTCACAGCTGGTGCAGGACCCGCGTCTGCTGCCCGCCCCAGGCCACGCACTGCTACGGTGCACACAGGGGGCCGGTGTGACTGCCCCCCGTCACTCAGGCCGGTGTGACTGTCCCCCCCCAGTGACTCAGGTGGTGTGACTGTCTCCTGTCACTCAGGTGGTGTGACTGTCCCCCCCAGTGACTCAGGTGGTGTGACTGCCCCCCGTCACTCAGGTGGTGTGACTGCCCCCCATCACTCAGGCCGGTGTGACTGTCCCCCCCAGTGACTCAGGTGGTGTGACTGTCTCCTGTCACTCAGGTGGTGTGACTGCCCCCCGTCACTCAGGTGGTGTGACTGTCCCCCCCAGTGACTCAGGCCGGTGTGACTGCCCCCCATCACTCAGGCCGGTGTGACTGCCCCCCCAGTGACTCAGGTGGTGTGACTGTCTCCTGTCACTCAGGCCGGTGTGACTGTCCCCCCCCAGTGACTCAGGCCGGTGTGACTGCCCCCCGTCACTCAGGCCGGTGTGACTGTCCCCCCCAGTGACTCAGGTGGTGTGACTGCCCCCCGTCACTCAGGTGGTGTGACTGTCCCCCCCCCCAGTGACTCAGGTGGTGTGACTGCCCCCCGTCACTCAGGTGGTGTGACTGCCCCCCATCACTCAGGCCGGTGTGACTGTCCCCCCCAGTGACTCAGGTGGTGTGACTGTCTCCTGTCACTCAGGTGGTGTGACTGCCCCCCGTCACTCAGGTGGTGTGACTGTCCCCCCCAGTGACTCAGGCCGGTGTGACTGCCCCCCATCACTCAGGCCGGTGTGACTGCCCCCCCAGTGACTCAGGTGGTGTGACTGTCTCCTGTCACTCAGGCCGGTGTGACTGTCCCCCCCCAGTGACTCAGGCCGGTGTGACTGCCCCCCGTCACTCAGGCCGGTGTGACTGTCCCCCCCAGTGACTCAGGTGGTGTGACTGCCCCCCGTCACTCAGGCCGGTGTGACTGCCCCCCCAGTGACTCAGGTGGTGTGACTGCCCCCCGTCACTCAGGCCGGTGTGACTGCCCCCCCAGTGACTCAGGTGGTGTGACTGTCTCCTGTCACTCAGGTGGTGTGACTGCCCCCCGTCACTCAGGCCGGTGTGACTGCCCCCCCAGTGACTCAGGTGGTGTGACTGCCCCCCGTCACTCAGGCCGGTGTGACTGCCCCCCCAGTGACTCAGGTGGTGTGACTGTCTCCTGTCACTCAGGTGGTGTGACTGCCCCCCGTCACTCAGGTGGTGTGACTGTCCCCCCCAGTGACTCAGGCCGGTGTGACTGCCCCCCATCACTCAGGCCGGTGTGACTGCCCCCCCAGTGACTCAGGTGGTGTGACTGTCTCCTGTCACTCAGGCCGGTGTGACTGTCCCCCCCCAGTGACTCAGGTGGTGTGACTGCCCCCCGTCACTCAGGCCGGTGTGACTGTCCCCCCCAGTGACTCAGGTGGTGTGACTGCCCCCCGTCACTCAGGCCGGTGTGACTGCCCCCCCAGTGACTCAGGTGGTGTGACTGCCCCCCGTCACTCAGGCCGGTGTGACTGTCCCCCCCAGTGACGCAGGTGGTGTGACTGTCTCCTGTCACTCAGGTGGTGTGACTGCTCCCCGTCACTCAGGCCGGTGTGACTGTCCCCCCCAGTGACTCAGGTGGTGTGACTGCCCCCCGTCACTCAGGCCGGTGTGACTGCCCCCCCAGTGACTCAGGTGGTGTGACTGCCCCCCGTCACTCAGGCCGGTGTGACTGTCCCCCCCAGTGACGCAGGTGGTGTGACTGTCTCCTGTCACTCAGGTGGTGTGACTGCCCCCCGTCACTCAGGCCGGTGTGACTGTCCCCCCCCCAGTGACTCAGGTGGTGTGACTGTCTCCTGTCACTCAGGTGGTGTGACTGCCCCCCATCACTCAGGTTGGTGCGAACTGGTTTCTGCCACTATTGCTGAAAAGTCCGAGCAGATGTGCACACATCCCTCCCGTGGGTGTGTCAGTCAGTCCATGTGTGTGCCATTATTTACCTGCAAGCATCTGGTGAGCACCTACTGTATGCCTGACCCTATGCCAACCCTCAGACTCCATGAGCACAAAGCCACAGACCCAGGTGCAGGTTCAGGGGAGCCCCCCCCCCAGAGCCCCATCTCCCCTCCCCTCACCTCTCAGCAGGGCTTTTCTTCTCCACGGGCTTCAGGCGGACCCTCCATCCTGCTGGCCCGTCCTCCTGGCCTTCCTGGGGGCTGGCACTCGCACCTAGGTGGGGGCAGGGACACAGGTCATGGGGGGGTGTGTTCCGGGTGGAGGGGTCTGCTGGGAAAGACTGGATCTCACCCACCCCACCCCAACTTCCTGCAGCCAGCTCCTCTCAAATCCCCGCACGGCCAGCCCGGCCCGCAGGAAAGAGTCGGGCTGGGGGTCGGGCTGAGGACTTCAAGCCTGCGCTGTGTGTGCCCGGGGCAATTGCTCCCCTCTCTGGGCCTCAACTTCCCCTGCTGCCAAACGGGTGAGGGTGAGGCCAGGTGAGCCCCGTGGATGCTGAGTGCCTGTGCGTCTGTGGGGTGGGTGGCTAAGCCGGGACAGCCCGTCCGCAGGCCTCCTTGGCTCAGAACAGAGTGGCTTTCGTGTCAGGGGCTCAGCCAAGGGAAAGATCTTGGTAAAACACTCTGCATGGGGTATTCTCTGAGCCCAGCTCAGTAACGCCAGGGTACCCCTAAGAGACACCCGGGTGCCCAGAAAAAGCCTATTCCACAATTACCCCGAAAAGTGTACACAACAGTGCCTGGAACACGAGGCCACGAAACAGTAGCAAGCGGTCAGAGGGGACTCCGGGAGGGGCCCAGGCCCAGGGGGCTCCAGGACACAAGGGGCCCTGGGGTACCATCGTTAGGGCAGAGCAGGAAGGACAGACACACAGGAACCGTGGACGCAAAATGCCAGGGGAGAGGGGGTGAGGACGCGACCAGGGCAAAGCAGGAGAGGAGTAACGGATGCCCTGGCATCGTCTCCACAGTGACACTGACGGCCGGGGTCACGGGGCCTCAGCAAGAAGGGCTGGCAGGGCAGGCGGGCGGCAAACAGTGCCCAGAAAGCTGCGCCACCCCAAGAGACATCCGCCACCCCAAAACTGAAGTCAGGCAGACCGGGGAGAGCGAGGACCAGGGGTGGTGTGACGCAGGTGACACAGGACGGGCACCCAGCGCCGGCGAGCCCGGGAGCCGGGCAGGAACTGGCCAATCACTGCAGAACCACAGGCCAGGGAGCAGAGCGGCCACCCCCTGCACCCTGAGCCCCACTCCCCACCCCACCCCTGCTCCAGGGGAGCTCTCACCCTTTGCCAGGGGGGCCTCCGGCTTCAGCCTGGAGCTGGCACCTGAGGATACGGGCGGGCTCTTCCTGCCTGCCTGGGGTGATGTGGATGCCCGTGAGGTGGTGCCCACTCTCAGGGGGGCTGGCAGCTCAGTCCTCGCAGGGGGGCTAAGGGCCTGGGGGGATGCCACCCGTGACAGCTTGGCTGATGGACTTGCTTGTGGCCCTTCGGTTCTGGTATGGGATTTCAGAGCAGGGGAGGGCCTATGGGTGAGAGCATAGGCATCAGGTGCAGGTGGACCCAGGAGCCCTTCCCGCCATGACCCCCAGGCAGAAGCCCCTCAGCCTCCCCTGGCAGCTGATTCCTAACTTCCACCCTCCTGAGGGAGACAGACAGCCCCTCCGGGGGACAGGCCACGGGCACCCACTTCCGGCACAGGTGTATATGGCACCTGACTTTACCTTCCCGTGTAACTCGGGCGTGGGCTGAGATTAAAATGCCCCCAAAACACACCATGCATGGGGTGTGGGGAGGGGCTACACCCACAGCCCCTCCCTCTTCCATCCACCTGCCCAGAAGCACCTGGGATTTACTGTGGAAGCCCCGCCCAGAGCCGGGGGCCCGCCTAGCCCCATCAAAGCAACATGCGAGAGGCCTCCACACAGGCAGCCCAACACCAGCCATCTGGCATCCTCTTGGGCGCACATGTGTGCAGGAAGCAGGGCCGCCGGCTCCTAGTAGGGCCCAGGGCAGGGGGCTGGGACCTCTCCAAGCCAGAGTAGCTCCTCCATGTGCCCCATGCTCCCTAGGAAACCAATCTCTCCCTCCTGCTTTTCCCGGCTGTCTGGGTGCACGGTGACCAGGAGGAGCAGCTCCCGGCCCCAGGGCAGACGCCCCGCTGGGCCCCCCCAGAGAGCCCTCACAGCCATGCAGCCTCAGCCCCCGGTGCCCGGGACACCCCCAGGCCTGGAGTGGCAGGGCAGCCTCGCTCTCCCGGGGCACCATCAGCTGATCCAACCAGGCAGGGCAGCTCTAAGCCAGAATGCTCCCCCAAAATAAGGGGCTGCCTGAGGCAGTGGGCACAGCACTGTCAGCCAGCCTGGTGTGCTATCTCCTTACTCATGGGCCACTGTAGTATGGTGAATGGTGTCTCCCCCCCAAATTCACGTCCACTCGGAAGCCCAGAGCATGGCCTTATTTGGAAACAGGGTCTTTGCAGACGTAATCAAATACAGATGAAGTCATCCTGGATTAGGGTGGCCCTAAGTCCAGTGACGGGTGTCCTTATAAGAGACAGAAGAGTAGAGGACACAGACACAGAGAAATTCAGGTGACCCTGGAAGCTGAGATGGAGGGTGTGGCCCCAAGCAACAAACATGAGGCCACCAGGAGCTGGACGAGGCAGGAAGGACCCTCCACGAGCACCCTCCGAGGGAGTGCGGCCCTGCCCGCCTCGGGTTTGGCCTTCTGGCCTCCAGAACTGGGAGAGAACAATGTTCTGTCGGTGAAGCCCCCAGTGTGTGGTGCTCTGTCCCAGCAGCCTCAGCACACTGCTGCAGGGACCCTCCATCCCTCAGGGCCCGCTCCGAGTCCAGCGTGCCGAGGGCACCGCACTGGGTAGGCAGTGCCACATAGGACCGGGCGGGGGGCGGCGATGAGCTCCGCCTGGGTCAAACAGGAGGACACTGGCACCTCTCACAGCCTCTGGTTCCCCGTCTATAAAACGGGTATCCTCTGTGTGTGCCACATAGCGGCTCCAGGGAGCAGCATCTGTGCCCCCGAGAGTGTGTCCACCACAGCTTTATGTGACACCGGCGTCCCCTCCTGCTGACCACCGGGCACTCTGGGTCCCGTCTCATTCCCAATTCCCAGATGAGGAAGCTGAGGCTGGGGAGCCTCCTCAGCTGCCCCCGACCCCACCCACACCCCCACCCACCTGTCAGGCGCCTGGGCACCAGTGTCCCCGAGCCTGGGAAGGGCCTTCAGGAGGCAGCTCAGCGCCTGCTCCCTGCTGCTGTCCCCAGAAGGTGCATCCGCAGGAGCTGGGGCCCTGCCAGCTGGGCCAGGGCTGGGGGCAGCTCCAGGAGTCTGGAAGAACCTCTCCCGGGCCTGCTGTATCTTGGAGGCTGATGGGGTCCAGTCTGGGGTGTCTGCTGGGCCTGGAGACGCTGGGCCCACACTGACCTTGGTCTGGGGGGCTGCTGCTTGGGGGGTCACCCGGCCTTGCAGGGTGGCTGGGCGAGAGTCTGGGGCACTCGGTTTCAGGGCAGGACGGGGGCTGACTGCTGCCGTGTCCCGGGCCAGTGATGACCAGCCTGCTGGGGAGCTGTTGTCCACACGCATGCTGGCTTTGCCACCTTGGAGGCCTGCCAAGAACCTGGGCCCGGGTGGGGTCCCCGCGTGGACATGGGAGGAGGCAGGGGCCAGAGGATGAGCTGGAGTGGGGACACCTTTGGCAGCTGAGCTGCTCACCACCGGCTCCCGGGCCTCTGGCCTGGCTTTTGGCCCTGTGTCTCGGAGCCCATTTGCCTCCTGGGCCTTCCATGGGGCACTGGGCAGCTTGGAGTCTGAGGGCACGGCCCCTGGTTGTCGGGGGGCCGGGCCCCGCCACGTGGGGCTTGCAGAGGCGGCCTCGGGGTGGTGGCTGGAACATACGAAGACGCCGGGCTCGCCGGTGGGCCTATAGGCCCCAGAGTGCAGCGTGCTGGAGCATTGTTTACACCTGGCACAGAGCAGAGGCAGACCGGTGAGGGCGCTCCAGGCTGGTGTGCGCTCCCCATTCACTCACACTCCCAGGCACACACACCCGTGCAGCCCTGTGTCTGCACGTGTGGCGGTCGACTCACTCAACAAACACCTCTCCTCACGCTCATCAGTCATTTTGAGTAACAGACTCCACAAGGACCTTATTAGGGGCACAGACACCCAGTGTCTGTACCTGTCAGCACATGCACACAGGTGCACACTCACGCACGGGCATGTGCACATGCATGCACACACACAGGCACACGCACACATGGGCACACACACACACACGCCCCACCTGAAGCAGCTCCGGTGGTAGAGCTCCCCGTCAGCCAAGTGTCGCTGCACGAGGTGCACGTGCTTGCCACAGACCCCACAGGTGCTGCTGACGGAGCTGTTCACGGAGGCCTGGCCCTTGGGAAGGGTACCGGCTGACATTTCTGAGCCCCGCCCCCCCACAGGCCTCCCTCCTGACAGCTGCCCCATCAGCGGGCGAGAAGATCCCACTTTACATAAAGACCAGGAAACCGAGGTCCCGAGGGGAGCAGCCTGCCAGGCGCAGCCAGGAGGGCCCGTGCCCAGGCTGGCTGGACTCCAAGTTCAGGGTCTGCAGCCCAGCCCCAGGAGAGGGCCCAGGGGCCTGACCTCGGGGGCCTGGGGGCACCGGGGACAGATTCCCGCGCTCCTGGGGCCACCTGAGGGGCAGCAGTCCTAAGACCAGGCCAAGGTTAGCTCCCAACGCTCGAACAGCAGGGGGCGCCCGACCCCAGCATATCACCCGTCTCCACCCCCCTACCCCAACACCCCCGGCAGGCGGCAGGCGGGAAGGACACACTCAGAATTCTTTCCTGGCCCACCCAGAAGGGAGGGGCAGGAGGCCAGGAAGGTCTGGGTTCAGGGTCCCAGCTCTGCGCGGCCTGCACCACCTCCCTGGGCTTCCCTTATCTATCTGCACAATGGGGATCCTATCCGAACCGTGCAGAATTGAAGGAGCCTGTGGAGCCAATCCTCATGAACGGCGGCTGAGGCCGTGCCCAGGAGCCAAGGGAACCCCCATCCCAGGTGGTGCAGAGGTCACTGTCGGTCCCAAGGCTGGGGGGAAGGCGGGGCTAGGGTGCTTACGGTCTTCAGCAGGAGACCCCCTGAGCTCCTGTCCTTCCGCTGGACGGCGGGGTTTGTGCTGGTGGGAGACAGTGGCTGCCGCTTGGCTGGAGTGGGTGAGGGCCTGGCCGGCTGGGATGGGGCCTTCTTCCCGGACGGTTCCTCGTCGGAGTCTGACGGGGGTCTCTTGATACCAGCCATGCCCCCAACTGGCATGAGACAAAGTGGGGTCAGGCTCTGAAAGCATCTGGGGCCACCCCTGGCTGGGGTCCCCCGCAGGAGGGAGGGGCGGCTCCCGCTGTCTGGGGACACGGGAGGGGCCGCCGGGAGCGACCACAGGCGCACATTCCCAGCAGGGGCCTGACCTCACACAGACCCCTCCCCTCCGGCTCTGAGAGCCCCGATGTGGGGTCAGGGAAGTGGAACTTTTCTGTTTCTCCACAAAGTGGAAATATCAAGGCGGGGCTGGTCCTGTGCCCAGAGTGATTCCGGGGATTTCTAAGGCCTGGATGAGGAATGTGGCGGGGAGGGGAAGTGGCTGAGCTTCGGGGTGCACAAAGCAGCCAGAAAAAAGCCCGTTGGGCCTGTCCTCCACCCACCTGCCCTGCCTGGAGGCCCCACCCTGCTAGGGCCAGCCTGGTGTCTATAAGGCCAAAGGTCAGGACCAAACGGGGGCCCCCCCCCTCTGGAGCCAGGCCAGGGAGCCCACACGGGGTCTGCAAAACTGCCTGAGGCAAGAGTTGTGGGCACAGGCTCGAGGGGTGCAGATGGGCAAACTGAGGCCAAGAGTGCAAGGAGAGGCAAAATCTGGGGGCATCCGTTCAGTGGACAGGTGGCGTGGGGACCTACGGGGTCTGGACCCGTGCTCATCACGTGCAGCAGCATGGGGGGCGGGGTCTGCTACCCCGGGGAGGAGGCCACGGCTCAGGGAGCCCCGCACATGTGGCACCAGAAGGGCCTTCCTGCCTGCTTCCTGCCCTGCCGGGCAAGCGCTAAAAGCTGCTGTTGAGCTGGTGGGGGGCGTCGCGGAGGCCCGAGAGGGCAGGCCGTGCAAAGGCCAAGCAGAGACTCACTGGGGGAGCGTCCGTGGAAGTAGTTATAGTACTGAGACACATAGGTCAGAATGCTCAGCCGGTCTGGCACCTTCAGGGCCACCATGTCCTCGGCGTCCAGCAGGGCTGGGATGCCCAGCTTCTCCTCAGCCACATGGAAGGCCTGGGGGAACGCTCAGCATGGGTGGGCTGGGGGACACCCCCTCCTCCTCCTCTGCCGGGAAGGAGGCCAGACACCCGCTTGGGCCCACAAAGGTCTGGGTTCAAGGTTTGCGCTCGGCTCAGGCTGCATGACCTCCCTGAGCCTCAGTTTCCCAATCTAAAACAGGGACCGTATCCTTACCACGCAGGGTTGAAGGAGCTGGGGAGCCAGCCCCTGCCGTGGCCAGCCTGGCGTCGCCTGCCTGCCAGTGCCCGTCCGTCACCTGACGATCCTCAAGCCCCCATCTGCACCCTTCCCCTAAACTGCTGAGATGCCCACACCACGTCTGAGGTAGACACCTCAGTCTTCATGTATCCAGAACGGGGAGCCAGGAGTGACCTTCCCGTCATGCTCAGGCCAAAGGCCTCAAATCTCCTCGGACTCGCCTTCAAAACAAATCCAGAATCTGACTTCCTGCTGCCACCATCACCCCCTAGCCCCCCACTCCGCTGCCAACACAGAGCCTGTGGACCTGGAGCCCTCCCAGCACAGCAACGCTCCGAGAGGAGGCCAAGCGCTTCCCACGCCCGGCCTGCCCTCACTCTGCTCCGCCGCGCCCTCACTCTGCTCCCGCTGCACCCCCACTGTTCCCCCCGGGCCCCCCCTCTGCTGCGCCACCCCCACTCTGCTCCGGCCGCCCCCACTCTGCTCCGCCGCGCCCTCACTCTGCTCCCGCTGCACCCCCACTGTTCCCCCCGGGCCCCCCCTCTGCTCCGCCGCGCCCTCACTCTGCTCCCGCTGCGCCCCCACTGTACCCCCGGGCCCCCCCTCTGCTGCGCCACCCCCACTCTGCTCCGGCCGCCCCCACTCTGCTCCGCCGCGCCCTCACTCTGCTCCCGCTGCCCTCACTCTGCTCCAGCCATGCCCCTACTCCGTTCCCGGTTCCCGCCGCCCCCATTCTGTTCCACCGTGCCCCCACTCTGCTCCCGCCGCCGCCACTCTGCTCCACCGCACCCCCACTTTCCCGCTGGCGCCCCCACTCTGCTCCAGCCACGCCCCTACTCTGTTCCCTCCATGCCCCCACTCTGCTCTGGCCGCACCCCTACTTCGCTCCAGCTGCGACCTCCTCGCTGTTTCTCCTACCAGCCAGGTGCCCTCCAGCCCGGCGCCCTTGCCCTGGCAGCCCCCCCAACAGTCTCGCCCCTCCCAGAAGTGCCCAGGGGGCTCCATGGGCTCCATGAGACTTTCCTGGGCGAGGCCTGCCCTGTCCCCTCAGGATGACCGCACACAGCTCTGCTGCACTGTCCCCATGTGTTCACCCCGCCCGCAGGCTACAGGACTTCCTGTCACTTGGGACGGGGTCCCCTCAGGGTGGGAAAGGGCCACGGCCCCGCCAGGACCCACCCCAGGGCTGGTCCTCCCAGAGCCACCTCTGGTCCCCGCTCTGCCTTGGATGGGAACCGAGGCCCAGCCACTCCCGACCCCGTCCTTCCCCAACAGGAAGAAGGGGCCCAGGAGGGCGCCGGCGCCAGACCAGAGGCTATTTCTGGCCTTGGGTCACCGGGCTCAGGACAGGCTGCGGAGCTCAGCAGCGCGGGGCCGGCCGCCAGGGGCTCACCTGCAGGGCCGGCCCCTCCCGCAACTGCCCTGGTGGTGCCCGAGGGGACCTGGGACCTGGGTGATGGCTCGGGGCAGACTGGCCACGCCGGCGTGGAGGCAGGAGCAGGGGCACTCACCAGTTTGTTGTTCTCATAAATGTTTTCCTTCCTGAGAGCATCAAAGTCTCTGGAAGAGAAAAATGCAGGTGTCCAAAGCAGCAGAGGGAGGGAGACCGAGGCCGGGAGTGGCGGCTGTGAAGGCACTAGGTCACACGGCAACCACGGGTGGGTGGAGCCGGCCCTGTTCCGGGCTCAGCAGTGCCCGCCAGCACCCCGGAGACCATCAGCCCCCACAGCCACGGCCCTCACCTCTGATGCTCTGCAGAGGCTGAGCCCTTACCCCTGCTGCCAGGCTCACAGGCGGGCTCTGGGCGGTGGGTCCCCACAGGGTGGGGAAGGGCCACGGCCAAGCCAGGACCCACTGCAGGGCCCTGTCCTCCCAGAGCCACCTCTGGTCAAGACAAAGACACCAGCCTGGGCAGTGCAGCCGGGCACATGTCCAAGTGGGCTGCTTCCAAACTCCCAGAAGCTCATGGCCTCGTGGGTCACGGGAGGCCCACGTCCCAGGAGTGAGACCAGGGGGTGGACATAAAAGGCAGTGGGGGTCGTAGCCCCACGCTGCCCACTGGTCAGGGCCCCCCCCCACCTTTGACCCTGGGGGTGCCGGATGTCCAAGGTGCCAGGCCCAGCCTGGAAGGGACTCGGTTGCCCCCACCCAACACGGGCACACCTCAGGCCGTTGGGCTAGGAGCAGAAAACACAACCAAGGCCAGCAGGCGCCTGTCCCGACACAGGCCACTCAAATACCCATCGGTGGGGCCTCCACAGCAGCTCGGCCCCTTCAGTGTGCGCTGGATGGTTCTGGAAGCCCTGCAGCATGGGAAAGGGCTTAGGCTGGAGCCGTGTCCCGACCCAGCCGGGCTATGCTGTGGGACCCTGGGGGAAAACCCCGCCCCCCGCGGGCCTCAGCATCCCCATCTGGGAGGAGGACAGCAGCTTCCAGTGTGAACTGGGGGGCCTGGCTGCAGCGCGGCGTGGCGGCCTTGGCCTGAGGCCACACGGTGGGGAGGGGATGGGGCTGCCGTGTGCCCACCTCCCTCTGAGGAGGCCTCCGCCGGCCTCCAGCCCCGCGTCCGTCACCCTGCCCAGCTTCAGGGAGACCTCACCGTCTGCTCAGACCACCTCCCAGGTAACACGTTCCAGATGCTAAGACCACCCCATGAGCACAGACGGTGCTTTTGTGCACAGGACAAGATGGCGGCAGGTCTGTCTGCAGGTGGACAAACGGCCAGAGGGGCATCGGGGGGGGGGCGTGGCACCCTCCTGCTTCCTCAGC